>NW_004524964.1:99620-118967 GCF_000260255.1 Octodon degus
ACAGTTACATTAACTAATACATTGCATATTGTCATTTTTGTAGTAGTTATTCATAGTACATGATGCAGACATGATATGTGGTCTAAAAGCTATGAGTTCAAAACTTTCTTCTGATTAATCTGTCAGAAAGTAGCTGCATATGTATGCTAACTATTTTGTACGCACACACATGCGCACGCGCGCGCACACACACACACACACACACACACACATATACATGTGCTTTAACTACAAAACCCCTTTTCTGTTTACTTTTGTCAGAGATGAGCATTCAATACCTGTGAGCTAAGCAACTGCACTGAAGATAGCAATGTGTAATACTAGGGCCAGGCTTGGAATCACTGTCATTCTGATCTTTTAAAAGCAGTTAGGGCTGGTGAGATGGCTCGGGACCGCGGTTCGGTCCCCCAATCCCCCAGCACCACATGTCAGCCAGCCCCACCCCCTGGTGGGCTGAGCTGGCCACACACACACACACACACACACACACACACACACATAAATAAATAAAAATTAAACATACAATCATAGCTGTAAAGCTTTACTGTTTGAAAAGTGAGTGAGTTCAGCACATTTTATGCTCAGGGAAGTGCTTTTGAGACGGCTGGGCAGCCCAGACTCTGATTTTTCTCCTCCTGAAGAGCACGGTGTGGCTGGGCCAGCAGCTGTCTCCCTGACCCCTCCTTCCCTTTGTTCCCTTTTGGCCATAGTAGAAAACGGCATGTTGTCTCTAGCTTCCTGTAGACCGTCACACTGCCGTTCTCTGTTCCAACGCCAGTATAACCATGCAGCATGGTACACCCCATCCCCACTCCATGCTTTTACATTTTGAGAACACAGGGGGCACCTGGAGTGCCGAGATCAGGAAAGTGGATCTGGACTATTTATTTGCAGGCCTAACGTGAGCAGCAATTGGAGTCTGTCCTCAGCTGTAAAGAAAGGGCCGTCAGGCACCTGTGTTAGGGTCACTTCTGGGACCCCTCTCAGGTGCTAGTCCGTGAGGGCTTCTTCCTGAGTGTTGGCCCTGCAGTGCTGCAGCACAGGCCTTGTAAGAAGAAGACTCACTTCAGGGGCTGGGTGGATGGCTCAGTAGAATAAGCTCTTGCCTGGTAAGTACAAGGGCCTGAGTTCAATCCTTGGTTCTTCCAAAAAAAAAAAAAAAGAAGACTCACTTTGTTGCTCCTGTACACCTGCTCAAGATATATTTATTAGTTACTGTTGGCTGAAAAATCATCTAGATATATCCTGACTTGTATGCACAGAATAATGTATTTGGTTTCCAACATGATCATTAAACAAGCAGAGCTCTGACACCAAGAATTTCAGAGACCAAGAGCCAATTAGGACAGAAGGATGGACCCAGCATTGGTTGGGGTCTAACAAGACTGTTCTACTCAAGATGACCTCAGTCAGGGACAGCCACCAAGAGCAGTGATCAGCAACTTCCTTTGTCAACTGTTGATATCCAGGATTTCCTGGTGACATCAGCACTTCTAGCTGAGCTTTTCTTTGCAGATTCATGATTTCCCTATGAATTGAGCAAGAGAACCATAAGCTCATTTACAGTCTTCTGTATTTTAAAAATATTTGGACCTTAAGTCAATTATGATCTAGGATGTTTAAATCATTCTCTTGAAGCATTGTTTTGCTCTGGATGACTTCTTTAGATTTTCCTCAGTGTGATTCTCTGGGACACTAATTTTTATTGAACAATCTGATATTTGGTTCCAGAAACTGATAGACCAAGAAAATCACAGTTCATACATTGGCTTTTTCTTCCCATTAAATGCAATATAAACACAAAATTGCTTCCTGGTTATTCTGTGAGGGCAACTCCATCATAAAATCATAAAGTCAGGACCGTGAACGGGAACTGCTGGTTCAGCACCAGCAGCCCAGCATTTTCTGCCTCTTCCTAAACTTTTAGATTTTCTTCACAATTTTTGCTTTAGCCCACCCTGGCAAATCAACTGGGACTTCCATACTATGAGGTTATCCTTGGGAATCAGGCTCACATTGACCATGTGATTTACCCCAAGTCTTTTTATGAGCAGGTGCAGGAGGCAGCACACTGATGCCCTGGTCCTTGCACCTCACCTTGTCACACTGTGCACACCTGAGGGTCCTCAGGCTGCGCCTCTGCAGCAGGGTCCACAGCAGCAGCCCTGGGGCACCAAGGGGTCAATGCTTGATACCATCACTTGTGAAGAGCTGTGACTGCCTTTGGGGCTTGAGTAACAGGGACCTGAGGAAGTTTGACTCTAAATCCTTTATTTGCTCTCTTAAACTCACATATCAAAATCTTTGATAATGATCAGAATTGCTTATATCTATTTGGTGATTCTGTGTGGCGGCATATGTAAGCACTTAGCTTATCAATAATTTATACTCACAAACCGAAAAAATAAAACATGTACAACACAGTTAAAGTCATATTTAACCTTCCCTGACAGTACTCCAGAGCAATCAATAAAACTTAATCAGGAGAGGATGACTTTCTGCAATACTTTTCATAACTGATTAAAATTTCCAAAAAGAAACTAAGAAATGTTCAAAGTTATATATGTGAAGAAACCTAAACATAATCACAGTTAAAAATTTTATATGATGCACTTAAAATATTATATTGTAAATTCTTAGGACCATTCCCTTAGCCATCTTTTTATATAAATGTATAGTTTTGCCCCTACCATATTTCCTAATTTTTCTCCTTTCTCTCTTTGTTGTTTAATCCTTAAATTCTCTCTTTCCATTTAATTGTGTTATACCTTACAATTTTATTTCTTCTTCTGAGTTTTTACACCATGGGGACAATATGATATCTACACATACGGGCCTGGTTTATTCCACCTATGAGTATATACCCAAGTTGCATCCACTTACCTACAAAGACTTGGAGTTTGTTTTTCTTTATAGCTGAGTGGTAATACTACATTGTATAAAAATACCAATTCATTCATTGAGAAGAAAGGTTTGTACTAATATTGTTTTAGACAAGATATCTATTACAAAGACAACAATATACAATGTATCAATTATTATAACTGATTTACTAACCCATTTTGAAACCGTTTCATTGCTATTTTATTTTTTCTTATTAAAATGAATTAAAATATTATGTTGTACAATTAAAATAATAGGATATGGTTATTTAGCAGATTTACTTTTCCAAATAATTTGTGATTCTAAACATTAAACTAATGGATATTATAGAAATATTGTCTAACACTTGGATATTTTATATATAGGTGTAGAGAAAATGTGCTTTTTAAAAGGACATTTGGAAGAATTCTCTGGGAAGTTCACGATGAGATACACATTTACATTGAACATGTTTACCTGTTACTTGATCTTATAAAAAATTTAAAGAGCCAAAGATAATGTAGAGAAGCATTTTCATTCTTATTTTATTTTATTATAATTTTCTTTTATTTTAAAGAGCAAAAACAAGAGCAAAAAAACAAGAAAAGACAGAAACAGGGTAACATAGAATAATACATACATTACGGATCTTCAGAACAAGAATAGCTGAATAACAGTAATTGATATATTATCTATTTTTATCATTAAATCTGTTGCTCAGAGTAACAGATATAGTTATGCAAGATGGGACATATGATGGAATATTACCACATACTTTCAAGAAATCTTAAATTTTTGCTCTTGTCTCTCATTCTCTTTTATTACATTTTTAATTAAAAAAATATGGTCCTTACTAGCTTACTTTTTTGTGAATGTTACCCTGAAAGTAAAGCTGATAGGCTAGCACCAGCCGTTATTCCTTTCTGGCAGTGTTTTGCTACAATCAAATGGAAAATGCCAGGTAAGATGCACATCTGCTGTCACCGCTTGGATTTTCTTGCTGAACTGAAGGTTTCATTAGGTTCAGTCACGTTGGCCAGCTCATTTGGTAGAACAGAAAATGAGGAAATACTAGTGTAGACGGGGGGAGTTGTGGCATATAGGACCCACTGCTATTTCTGGTTTATTCCAGCACAGAACATCTCTCCATCAGTATTTCTGGCTTAAAGAATGAGATAATTTTTGTCCCAGCTCCAAATGCTCAGCTAGACCAACTCTGTCTGTGGTGGATAGCACCCTCTCCACAACACTCACACATCCAGGACATGGGGGAAAACTCTCCAGCCACTGACGGACATCCAGCATGAGGAAAGACAGTCCTTTGAGCATCTAAGAAGCACTACTGTTTCCTGGACCATAATGGCATAGTTATTCCAATAAGCATAAGTCACAAGTCTCTTTTTAGTAGCTAAACATTTATATTAACCACACAGCAGTGTTGAATACAATAATAACTCTCCAAGTGTCGAACATGCCTCTCCCTTGGCCTTCCATAGTGGACAGCAAGGTGGAAAACACACTTTGCCTGTGAGGGCCTGGCCATCTGACCCACGTCCAGGTTCAATCATTGCTTTCTAAACCTTGGAGCATTCTAAGAATAGAGTAGTCAGGCATCCACCTTCCTCAGCCCAGCCCACTCTTATCATTATGATTGTACTATTATTGCTTATTTACATTAAAGAGAAAAAAATTGGGGCCGGGGAGATGGCTCAGTAGAACAAGCGCTCCCTGGCAAGCACAAGAGTCTGAGTTCAATTACCAGTTCCTCACAAAAAAAAGAAGGGAGAGAGAATAATGTCTAGAACACAATTTCAAAACAAGATAGAGAGAAAATAATGGTTAATGAACTGAATATTATTATCTTCAAATTAGCTAGTCAGTATGCAATATATAGGAATTTAATTGTCAAAGCAATACTAGCACAATACATTATTTTCAGTGAACTAAGAGAAATTAAACCTATAACTATCTTAACTATCAAATATATTTTTCTCTGCTTTTTCCTTTCTTCTTTACTGCTGTCTGCCATCCCAGTTTCTCTTTCATTTAAGACAGTTTCTTTCTATTTTATAGGGTCTATTGTACATTTTGGATCTCATTTAGTCTTTCAACTTGGCAATCTAGGGATGTTTGCATTTTTGAAAATGTGCATGTGGTTTATCTAACTTAAGAGTATGGTCTCGAGTTGAACTCATTAACTCATAAAAGTCTGCAGTTTATCCTTTTTTGTGGCTTAGTTATAGTCCATGGTGTGAAGAAGGCCACTTCTTTTGTCTATTCCTCAGCTGATGGGAGGTTGCATTGTTCCCGAGATCTAGCTATTACAAGTTATAGTGCTATAATCATGTGTCTTGCAGTTTAAAACATCAAATCATATGTTATTTCTTAGTCGTATTCAGGAAGACATAGATGCCATTATACAAGGATTTTATTTACTGGAACTAAAAGGAAAACAGACTTGTGCATCCGCCTAAGACATTTTATTGAATCATATATTTATTCTTTCTTGAGTATGTAGCATAGTATTTAAATGAGTCTTAAGTTACTGATTTTAAAATTTCTCATTCAAGATTGTAGGTGCATTACACATTTTAAAATGCATGCACTAAAAATAGAACAAAGATAAAATAGTGATTGCTTGATGACCTGGTTTTTGCTGATTATATTTTCTTCATTTTTGCATTGCACTTAGACCTTACATTCTTCTTAAAATGACATGCATTTATTGTAATTTATTTTAGACTGTGTTTTTTAATTTATTTATTATTCTTGATTATAACATGTACAATAATTTGTGTTCTTTTCCCAGTTCAGAGGTAGGGTTACCAAATTAGAAGAAAGAAACATGAAGGTATAGCTGTGTCCTTCCATAGTCAGTTTAGGTGGAGGAAGGATCATTGGTTCAAGAGGAAATGGGAGGGATATAAGGACAGCTGAAAAACAAAGAATTATGTCTCAGTTACTTTCCTCTGGTTGCTGAGACAAATAGCTGACACTCAAAATGAAGAAAGGAAAGGTTTATTCAGCTCACGGTTACTGCAGGTTTCAGTCCATACTCAGCTGGCTCCAAGGCAGAGCAGCACATGGCAGAAAACAAGCTTTCATGGCAGTGACAAAGAGCAAGAGAACAAATGGAGGAGGAGTAGCAACAGTGGCAACAGGGAGGACGTCTCTTTCTCTTAAGTTGCATTCAGGCTTTCCACTGCAGGCTGAGGGAAGTATTCATGGCCATAATCCTAGCAGTACTAAAATGTATATTCCTAGTGGATCATGAGTTAATCTCAAACTCCAGAAATCCCCACCTCATAAGTGCATGAGGCTTTGGGTGAACAGATAGACACAAACCATAACACATTAGCACACATAGACCTTAGAATGAGAGAGAGAGAGAGAGAGAGAGAGAGAGAGAGAGAGAGAGAGAGAGAGAGAGAGAGAATAATTGTTCTCAAGGAAAAACAGACAGACACAGGGATATATAGCTTTTGTAAATGATGTAATGAAACAAAATTCTACTCAAATATCTCTACCACTATCAAAGATACATTTCCATAATCTGAAATTAACTCATGATAATCTGCCTTCTCTGACTTCTCTGTAAAGAAATTTGAAAATGTCAGCTTTCATGGAATCAGCAGTTTCATTCACTTATTTGATTTTTCCTCAGTGACAGGATTGTAGTGAATACAAAGGAAATTAATGATCACTTTCTCTATTCCACACATTAGAAACAAAATGTCACTTGTAATTTCAATTTTACTTTCTCAAATTAGACAGATTAATGGGTTAATTTTAACAAATATCTCTGATATGGCATTTCATTTTTCCATCTCTTTAGAATGACATTTTTATCTTAGCTGTGATGTGACTAGAAACTGTAAACAAAACTAGCATCTTTTAACATTCATCTTTAACCTTAAGAACCATAATACATTGATTCATAAATACCAAGTGATGAGTCCTTCGGTCAGAAAATCTGGTTCAAGATTAAATTGCCTTCTCCTGGGGAATCTTCCCTTTCCCTGAACCATAAAGGGCAGATTTATTAAGAAAGCAGATCTGGAGTGGAGAAATTGATGCTGCCTACAATACCCCTTCTCTCAAGAGTTCAACAGAATGAAGCCTGCCATATAAACTGACCCTTAGAACTAGTCTTAGATTTTAACTTCTTGCAACTTTCATAGAAATCCAGGGGAATATATAGAATACATATAAACCCTAACCTTCTCTTACATCTGTTGTCTTCCCTTCAAAAGTAAGTTCAGTCCCTATAGCGGGGGGGGGAGGGAGGGGATAATTCCTTCTTCACATATACATTGGCTTCAAGTCCATGAGTTTATGCAACAGCTTTTTATACCAGAACACAGGACTCAGGTTTCTCTTCTGAACAAAAGACTGAATTACCAAAGAATACACAATGTTCCAGAAGCAGAGTTCAACATTGAGGGCCCAATATGGCACAATGCTTGGGGTTATCTGCCTGAAACCTGATGACTTTTGGATACATTGGACCACTTCCATCCAAGGGAAGGACTGCACTTTGTTCTCACTGGCGTAGACACATATTTTGAATAAGGATTTCCCTTCCCAGCATGCAGTGCTTCTGCTAATGCCACCATGTCTGGGCTCACAGAATAGCTTCTCCACAATACAGAACTGCACACAGAGTTCCTCCATCCCAGAGCACATTTTATGACCAAAGAAGGGAACCAGTGGCCTCAGGCTTATTGAACTCCATGATATTACCATGTTCACCACCAGCCAGAAGTGGCTGGTTTGAAGGAATTAAGGAATGCTCTGGCAGACACGGGCCTGGTGGCACCTAGGTGACGTGGTTGCTGGTGATGACAGAATGGTCAGTAGGTAAGGTAGTTCTAAACAGCAGCTTTGACTTTGTGCTCAGCTACAGAAGCAAGAGTTGCAGTTGTCATAGTTCTCCCCTACACAGCTGGCAATGTAGTACAATGTTCATAGACCTACTATTGGTCAAACTTTGTTATTGCAGTCAAGTTCTAAAACGTTACAAATGAGCATCCAAAGGAAAATTTGACTTCTACTCAGGGTTGGAAATAGTGCATTTCTATTCAAATGGTGATCAAGTAAGAAAGTGGATTTTGATAATTTATGGGGTCACCTTGAATCGTAAATTCTCCACCGGGCTCAGCACAGTGCTGAGTGCGGGAGACTCAGCCTAGCGAAGGTCACTGCAAGGATGGTAAAGAAAGGGTGAGGGGAGGCAGCCTGCATCCTGTTATTCCGAGGAGCACAGCCCTCACTTGCCCACCCACCTGGTCTCCTGGCTTCCAGTGCACTCTTTGGCCTTCCACTCAGGACCTGCAGGCTCCTGCTGTGGACTCGCATGGAGCACCACACTGAGCCCAGGCGTTTCCAGTGACCCCTCCAGACCCCAAGTGGCCTGACAGAACCTTTGCACCCTTCCACTCCTAACTGTGTGAAACCTCTAAAAGCCATAAAAATTCTTTTGTCTTTGGACATCTTTCACTAACTCTACTTTTTAAGTAAGCACTGGCTGACACTAGTAACGTTTCACAGTTAGATTGTATCTACAAAAATCCTGAGAATTAACTGTTTAGAGTTCTCTGCATCTTTATGTCTGCAAAAGCCCGGAGAGCAGGACATTAGAGACACCCATGAGAAGAAAAGGAACTGAATTATTGAAGTTCTTGCCTCAAGATTCCCACTTCGCTCTCAAGTGGATATGTTGCCTCCCTTCAGATTCGTACGGAGAACTATATTAGAGGTCTCCTCTATCTTTTCCTTAGGACGGGAAATCAGTCTCGCTTACTTCACGTGACCCAGACATCTGTCCAGATATGAGCATCCCAGAGGAAATCAGCCTCAGGCAGCCCCTCACCAAGCTCCCCAGAGAGCTTCTTAGTTTCCAGGATACACTGGAGTGATGCTTCCTCCTGTTCTAACTCACCACTCATCCTGCCCAAAAGAGTTGCCAGAAGCTAAGAGACTTCTGGAGTCCAGGTCCCTTTTCCAGTAATGGATGCCTGATAATCTACAATATAGCCACCCCAAATTCAAAGGATCATAGTGTATTTACCAATACATTTCAAACCTGAAGCTCATTTTTGAGGTAATGAGGTGTCATAGTCAATTCTTCTTGGCTACTTTGTGTACCCCAGATTAAAAACAAAGAAGAAAATCCTAAAATACAGTAAGTCATATGCAAAGGAACACTATGCTGCAAAACTGAAAACATCACTCCAGCGGGTTTTGTTCCTGCAACTGAACCAAACTGGAACTCTATCAATGGGAGAGAAACTGCCTGACATGGCAAATCCTCTTATCAGAGGAATTCAAGTCTACATTTCAAAATCTATTGTACACAGATGGTGGGCCACATAAGAAAGAAAAAAATCTAGCCTGAATTCCTTAGACATTTAGAAAATTCTTTTCATAAAATACACAAAATCCATCCATCTTCCATGAAGCAAGGGCCAATGACGGGACATCATTTCATTCGTCAGCCTCAGACATTCAACATGAAGTACTGAAGCATTACATGGGCACAACATCCCTAACACCCAGATGCTGCATATGGCCCATTCTGTGTTCAATAGCTGATATCTAGGTAAAACAGAAAAGGGAAAAGCCTGAAAGAAAAAAAATTCAGACCAAATTCTGTCTCTCACAATTGCCACTACTTAAAAAGTGATTGAAATGCCTCAGGAAAACCACAAAGAGCTCTCAGAAAGTGGTTCGTGCAGAATGACTGGGTCCTGAGGACAGGAGTGTTTCACCCATGGCCCACCCATGCTGCTTGTGTCTGAAAGCCAAGAAGTCAGGATCCTGGCAATGGAGGACTGATTGTACCACGCACAGCTTTATGAAGTGTGAAGAGCCTGCGAACACCTACAGTGTTTCTGCCCACAGGCATCTAGGGTCCCTGAGTGACTATAAACATTATAAATGAACAAACTCAATTAATCAGATTTAACTTCCTTCTCTGGAAAAAAAATCCTCCATAGACATGTAGCCATAATTGATGTCAAGGAGAAGCAAGTTAGAACTATTTAACCCATTTGCTACATCGATCAAAGCTCAGATGTGCTACCTGGCCAGGTAGCAGTCTAAAAAATGGGGATGTTTCTAGCTCCAGTGCTTGACGCCCTCTGTCTTACCAGGCAGGTCCCTATCCTTCATTCTAAGAGAATCCTGATGGAGAGGCAACTAGGGCAGGCCCACAGGCCCTCGGGACAAGAGCACCACTGTAAGTTCCTGGAGATTCTTTCTGGTCTTTCCTCAACAAACATGCCAACAAGCTCTGAAACAGAAACTCTGTAGGGAAAATGGTCATTTAGCTTTTCACAGCGCTAAAGTTCTACTCCTGTGAACCTCAGGAGGAGCTGAGGCTCCATCTCAAAGAACAAGAAATCTGTTTGGCTTGGAGTATGTTGATTAGCAGAGTCCTGATAAATACACTCTAGTAGCACATCTAGCATTAATATTAGCCCCCAAAATTTCCTGGAATGTTTATGTATGGCATGCCTCTTCCTGTGGCAAATATAAATTATAAGTCAGCTTACACTGCTTACTTAAAGTCCAGCCAGTGAGACATATTATCCTACATTAGTTAATTTAAGTAGGTAGGAGCTGCAACAACTTTCCCATCTAAGTGGGTACAAGAAGATCAATACCTCTTCTTTCTGAAAAACCCATAAAGATTTATGCCACTTATGAGTATGGTCTCTAGTTATATCCATTAACCTATAAAATTCCTTGAGTTTGTATTTCTTTATAGCTAAGTAATGCTCCATTATCTAATAATATCAGATCTTATGTATCACTGCCTCAGACAATAAGCATTTGTGTTGTTGCTAAAATTTAGCCCTGACAAACTTTGCTGGTATAAACATGGACACAAATATATTGGTGTAGTATGGTGCTTTTACTCTTCTGGGAAGATATGCACAAAGCAGAAGCTGGGTGGAATGGACTGATGTTCACACTTTACTGAGCAACCTCCACACTGAATTCTGCCAGTAAAAAAAAGTTCCTTTTTCTCAACGGTCCTTCCAGCATTTGTTATTGCTTTATCTCTTCAGGAGAGCAATTCTTCCATGGATGACATGGAATCTCAGTGCGGTTTAAATCTGCATATTTTGATGAACACTGATGTTGATTGCTTATTCATATATTTGCCATTTGTATTTCTTCACCTAAGCACTGTGTATTCATCTCAGATGCCCGTGTTTCTGATAGATCTTTGAGCTTTGGGGTGCGGATGCTTTTTCAACATTTTATATATTCTAAGCAGAAGTACTTTTTTTGAAGATGAGTTGAATAAAAATGTCCCCAGTTCATGAGACTTCTCATCATGGGACATGAATCTATAATCATCATATTATCTGCCTTGAGTGAAAAACAGAAAGAGTATGTAAAATAGGAAGATCCAGTACGTACTGTGAAAGAGAAAGAAACTGCGGAAAAGGAAAGATGAGCTGGAATGAAAGGACGAAAGAACACAGTAAGGAAGGAAAAGAAGATAGAATTATAAACATAGATGTACATGTAGATATAGATACAGACATTGATATAGATATAGATACACACAAACAAAATAGCTAAGATGAGGCACTATTAATTTCCGTTGGTTTAATGGGAAGAATACTTAATGCTACACTTCAGTGTCACCAATTGCACGTGCTCCTAGCTGGTGTTCTGCATAACTGCTTTGGAGATAACAACACACAATATGATAAATACTATTGATTTTCTGTCATCTTGTTTTCAAATTTAGTAACATTTCTAAGGTTTTATTAACTTTTAATTCCTTTTGCAGTAAAACAAAATACACATAAAAATTATGAGGATTGATATCTCTCAAGACGAAATGAAGCATAAGGCTACGTCATGGTAGAATGGCTGAAAAACAGCATGCAACCTGTCAATCACGAAGAACCGCAACGCAGGCTAAATAACAGGAAATAACTGTAAATCACCAAGTCCAGAATGGAGAGAGAAAACGGAAGGTGCAGTGTCAGTCAGAGCTGCACGGCTGAGCAGACGAACTGCTGAAAATCTGGATCTGCGAGGGTCAGGAAGACAGCGTCTGCCGACTGGGCCGTTGCCAAATTCCAGTTCTCCAGTCTTCCTGATTCTGCAGTGGCCCACCCGCGCTCAAGGCACACCCTATATTTTAGCGTATTTCTCCTTTTATCCATCCGTCCCCCTTTTTCTTCTATTTAAATAGAAGCTACTTTTGCTTCTCTTACTTTCACTTTCTACTTGGTTATGATGCAAGTTTCCCGTGGGATCCGCAGCAGATGGCTGAGCTTCTGCAGAGGATGGAAGGAACCCTGGAGACTCCAGAGGCACAGGTGGGCAGCAGAACGAAGCCAAAGCATTGCACTGCACAAGATTATACTGAGAAGTGTCCCTGCGGTGGTGTCCTGGGGAACCTGCGGACTGACTGATAAGCCTCACCCCTCCCCAGCCCTGAGACGGGGTCAAGTGGAGCCCTGTCAGCACGGGGAAGCCGAGGCCAGCAGCTCAGCGGTCAGTGATGTCAGAGCTCTCCTACGTCTCCTGTCCCCACATTTCAACTCACACTACTTAGAGGGGAAAAAAAACAGCAAAAAAGAAAGAAGAATAACTAGAATAAATGATCCCCTGATGAGCCTAGTCAGTCTGTTGAGAGCCCTCATAGGAAGGGAAAATAGTATTTTATAGAATGTGAGACAGCTGCAACTTGACTGAATTGGGCTCACTGAGCCAGGGGGAGTGGAGCACACACAGATCCGCCGTGCTATGGGGGAGGTGGGAGAGCAGTAGAACAAGAGGAGTGACCAGGGCTAGAGGCCTAACCGAAGGCCGCGTGTGTGTCCGGGCAGTCACCGGTGAGCCGGAAGCTACTCTGGCCTCAGCCTCGCAGTAGAGTTTGCGCTGTTTGTCAGAACACTGTAACTTCAGCCCGTGTAACGTGGCTGGCTTGGATACAGTACCTAATAGTTCATTATGTTTTATTCCACTGCTAAAAGAAATGATACTTATGTAACTCTTTAATGTTCATAACCTCACTCAAATTAATTTACTATCATTCTAAAATAGTTGTCTCACTCACTTTTGACCATTTTTGATGGGACCTCCCTATGGCAATGGTAGATTTTCTTTTGTTTCCAAACTAAATGAAGAAAAGAAAGTTGGACAAAACAACTTTGCTAATTCGTTAATGCAGAGGTCAACTTTATTTTTAATGCGCAAAAATTTATGCTTACATCCAGATATGATTTAAAAAGCAAAAATCAAACTGAAAAGAGCTAACCGAGTGATCCATCGTCGAAAACCGCCTCCATAGCAGGAAAGCACGCACTCTTAGCATTTATCATACTTAAGATCAACACACAAGAACGATTTTAGGTATGCAACAATCTTACGGCTATCGTCAGTCCAGCAGCGGAGAAGCTTATAAACAGTGAACTCGCGAATAACATCATTATATGTTTGCAGGGATGGGATTTTTCTCCAGGAATTGATAATCACATTCTTTGTGATTTCAGGATTAAACTAGGACCAAAGACAGAATTATTAATCCCATTAGTAAATTTTATATTTGTTTCTTTCTTATGAAATGAGAAAATTACAGCAGACAACATGTTCTTAGGACAAACGAGATAAAAATTTCTGCTTTTATTTATTCCTGCCTTTGTTTTGTAAGTATATATTAATCTTTTTTTGTAGTTTAGGCTTGGCTTGACTCACTGTGTAGACCAGGTTGGCTGTAACTCAAACAATCGCGCTGTCTCAGCCTCCGTGTTGTGTGTTTGCAGGTGTGTGCCACCACACCCTACCATACTCATATATCATCCTTAAGATGGCATGTGAGTTCTCCAAATTTCAAAAATCACTTAGTAACTTTCCAGTATTAGAATTTTCATATATGAATGGAGATACATATTCAGGTACTAATTCATCCCATGTATGAGGAATTATTTGGGAAAATTATGTACAACTAAACCAATTTTCCTTGAGGAACATGCAGGAACCGATGCGTACTCTCTAGAATGTAAAATGAAGACCATTCCAGGGAGACGCCTCTCTCCTCTGCAATGAGAACTAGGAACTGGCACTTGGGGTGCGCTGCTAGTGCGGGGCCTCCTCAGGATCCTCAGTGTAGTGCCTGGGAGTGCAATCAGGAGATTTTGGCCTTTCTCCCTACTCCCTACTTTTTCCTCTGCACAAGAACAAGAGGGACAGGATCCAGTTAGCATCCTGATCCTGGTTCCCTGGGATAACTAATGAAGCATGTATCTTTCAGATTCTCCAGTGATTTCCTTTACCTGGAAAATATTGAGGAACCCGCCACAGGGTGAATCATACTGAGAAGCCTAGTGGACAATGGCAGAAGGCAACACTTGTCAACCAAAAGATACTAAGATGCACGGATCTTGGAATCTCCCCTGTGAAAGCTCAAGGCTCCTGCTTTGTTTAACAGCCAGGGAAGAGACAGATGTGAAGCTGTAATGTTGACATGTTGTCTTTATAAAACGAGAGATTTCCAAACATTTCCCACCAGAGAGAAAGCCTCTATATGCAAACAGCAAGAAGCATTTCTAGGTGCTCACCTTGAGGGCAAACTTCCTCATGTGTATTTGAAGACGTTGGCTGTGTCCTGAAATTTGATCAACTTCAGTTTTTAGCACACGACTGAATTCTGGCAGGCGATATGCTTCAGTAGAAAGGAATTTCAAGGGTCCGTTCCAGGAGTACAATAAGCTCAGCACATATGTGAGACGCTGTGGATACTGAGTGCCAAAGGTGGGAGAGTTAGTTCCACATTATTTTTCTCAGAAAGGATGAACTAATGTTTTTTTCTGGAGTGAGGGATTGAACTCAGGCCCTTGCACTTGCCAGGGAAGCACTTATACCATGAAGCCATCTCCGCAACCCTGAACCAACTTATTCTTTGTCATTATATGTATAGCAAACCATTTTATCTAAATAATAAAATTATCAGAAAAGTAATTCCACTGGTCAGTGTTGCTTTTCTACAACAGAAAGTGATACAAATATAGCATATTGGGGCCAGGGAGATGGCTCAGTAGAATAAGTGCTTCCCTGGCAAGCACAAAGGCCTGAGTTCAATCCCTGGTTCTACCACAAAAAAAAATCTAGCATATTAAAATAATTTTTTAAGACTGGCAAACAGTAACTTCCAAGTTTCTATTCCCACTGAAATTCCTTCTTCTTTTAATATTTTTTTAAATCCATGCAAATCTGTGTTTATGTTGGGAACCAGGAAAGGGATATTATAACTTCTGAAGTTAGAGATGTGTTAAATATTGAAGGCTTGACATATAGGCTTTCCTGTCTGCAGAACCAAGATGAGGCTTGCAGCTTCAGAACGATGAAAGAGTACTGCAGAGGGCATGCACAGGGATGAGTTTCCATTAAGAGAGCAGGAGGCAGGGAGCAATTGCAGAATGCAGGAGTCAGCATTATGGAAGCAGAAGCAGAAAGGGAAGGAGAGCCCTGAGCCTGCAGGCGAGGCCTCGGATGGGGCACTGCTCAGCGATGTAGAAAAGCTGCCCATCCGGAGTCACCAGTAACCTGTAAACAGTAAAGCTTCGCCTGCATTTTTCGCATGTGTACATGGGTGTGCAGTTCACTTCCACCTCCCTCCAGTGCAGTGTATTCATCCCAGGTAAAAGAGCTTAGATTAAATATTATTATCAGCTTGAATAATGTATAGATCTAGTTCCAAATAGCTTTTGATTTTGCAGATTCTTTATCAACTACATTGTGTAGTTTTCCTTTTCCTACTTTTTCTTTCTCCACCTTTCTGCACATGTGTGACTACTGCTAACCAGACTATAGAGCCACTCCAAGCCCACGGAACAGCCATGACAGCGCCCTGCCTCAGTTGTCCCAGCAGAGGGGGAAGAGAAACTCACCTTAATCTCCCAGTGATAATTGCTGTCATCTGGAGCACTAATGCTAGCTGTGTGGCAAGGCTGGAAAGGTTCTAAAAAGGGTGTTTTTTCTGTGAAATACTGATCCTCCTGGAAAGATTGAAGAAAATTTATTTTCTTATTTTCTTACAGAATGAATCCATTGTGAGAACACTAGTAAATTTCATGGACATGAAGTTCTTTAAAATGAGAGCTACACAAAAACTGACAATTCTACCATGAGGATGTCTCACTGTGCGTAGTACCAGCAGAGTTTGAATGCTTATGGACTGTGCTCGTTGATCATAAGATAGGTCATGAAATTGAGACCACTGGAAAAGTTATCACAGCTTCACTGAAGTTCCCTGATGACCAGACTCAGAAAACTTTGGAAAGAGAAGAAGCGCATCTATTGTCATGGCTTCCACGTCCACTTTGAAGCAGTGGAGAGGCGCATAGGACACCTGCGGCTTGCGAAGCTGTCCACGTATGCTCGTCCACTCTGGAATCGGGCCATTTGGGGCACTTCATGCAGCCAGGGACAAAGAAAGCTTTGACCTTGGACAGCAGGTTTATTGTAACCTGCTGTTAAAATGATGCATTTCATTAGTGCAGAAACGTTAATAGTTTTTTCTTTGTTCCTCAGTTTTCTTTTGGGAATAATTTTATGTCATTTGAAAGATATTTTGAATGACTTAACCTGATTTATGAGCCCAGTGAATATTCCTTTCTTTTATTCTTAGTATCCCTTTTAATAGATCTTTTGTCTTTTTAATTTTTAAGGTGATTTTTTTCTCTTTTCTTAAAGAACTGTTCAATACTTTTTGAGGTAAAATTTAGTGAATTTTTTCTAATGAATTACAGCATTTTATTGACTATTACCCACATTGAGTTTTGAATATTTGCTGAAGACGAGTTCTTTAAGTTATGATAATAAAATAAATCCCAAATGACAGGACCTCATTTTGTCCTTAGTTTTTATACTTGCATTTCTCAGAGGAAAACTTCTTATAAACTATAAATACTAAATACAAACTCTACTCGAGGCAAAAATGTGACTAGTGGCAATATAACTTTTTAGAGTCAGGAAAATGAAGTTTATTTACTTTTTAAAAAATTAAGAAACACATTTACCTCTTCTGTTGCCCCAGTAATCTCTTTGTGTTTCATCTAATATTTCCAACCTCCCACTTACCTTCTTTCCCTGTCATTTCTTATTCTTCCTATTAGACACCATTTGGAATGCAAACTCTAAAAATAGTAAAACTAGAGATGTGTGAGTGTGTTAAATGTCATTTCTACTGTCAGTGCAAAACACCATGATGTTTATGCATCTACATTTACCAATTTAATGTGTGCTATTCTGTGGATTCCAATTAATTTCATCTTCTTTTAGTGTATGATAAATTCTAAGATCTGGGGCTGGTGAGATGGCTCAGTGGTCTAAAGCACCTACTTAGAACAAGCTTAGCAAAGCACAGGGACCGCAGTTCAATCCCTCAGCACCACATGCCAGCCAGCCCCGCCCCCTCCCCTGGTACGCTGAGCTGGCCACACACACACACACACACACACACACACACACACACAAATAAATAAAATAAATTTTAAAAAAATTCTAAGATCTACGTTCATAATACTTTATTCTACATATTTGTGTCTTGTGAGTTTTACTACAAAATAAAATAAAAATTTTATCAAGGCAAATTAAGTCATAAAATAGTGAAATATCTTTTTGGAAAATAGAAGTAGTAGTTTGAGATTAATTATCAAAAGAAATGCTGAAACTAGCAATAAGCAAAATTAGAGAAAGTTGAAAGGGTTTACTAGAATGTTTGGAAGTTTAAAGATAACTGTGGTGGAAAAGGAAGACTCCACACATTTTATGTGAATGTAAACTACTGCTACCATTTTGGAAAGCAGAGTAGATGTTTTTCAAATACCTAAATGTGAAATTCCTCTTTCACACAGCCATTCCATCTCTGGCCATATTCCCAAAAGAGATAAAAGAATGGACCAATCAGGTGCTTCAGTGGGCTCAATGCCTGCTTAGGCAAGCGCAGTGATTAGGGTCTATTCCCTGTCACCTCATGCCATGTCTGCCCCAGGCCTGGGCACGCTGAGCCAGGCACCAGACCAGGCATCATAGTGCGCACCCATAACCCAGCACTGGGAAGACTGAAAGCAGGAGGAACACTATGAGGTGCTTATGACACCCTGTACCAAATACATAAAAGATACAAAAGAGCTAAACAGCTTGTTATAAACATACATGCATGCCAGCATTTAGGACATTTATAGCAGCTAATTCTTGTTATCATCATTCAGGTGTCTGGATGAAGAAATGAAGTATCTGCACATAATGAAGTGAAACTCAGCTCTAAGTTATGAGTTGTTTTTGAGGTGCTGGTGGGGAAAGAAATACACCTTGGAAACATAATGTTAACAGAAAGCACTCAGAAATAGAACCTTCAACAATGTCAGAGCCACCGAAAGCACAAGGAAGCAGAAAAGAAATGACCAATAAGAAGAAGGTGATAGATCTTTTGTAAGTAATTGGGACTAAGAGATGGATGGTCATGGGACACAGGAGGGGAAAGAGACATAGCAGCGCTCAAGATGTGTTAGGGAAGTGGACAAATGTACATCAGTATATTTAAGCATTATATGGGGCGAGATGAGCTAAAATACTAGCAACAAAATATGAAAATAGGTTGCATACCTATATCTGGAACTTTGAATAACTATTTGAAGACAACGCTATGTAATACAACAAATACTGCTAAATTTATATTGTTTGGTGAACTTACGTATCATTTCTAACTTTTTATTACTGTTTTGAATTTTGTTTAAAAAAATGAAAGTGGGCAGATGGAATCTGGACACACGAAGAGAGAAGTGGGCACTGAGAAATGGAAAGAAAAGAATCATTGTACATTAAGTACAGAAACCCTCCTTGTGGTAAACAGGAACACCATGTCCATAAGCTACATTCTCACGACCCATAGAAAGACTGGTGTGGAAAGTGGGAAATGACAGAAGCAGGAGAAGGATTTAACCCATGGCATGGCACATAGTAATGCAAATATTGGGACATGTTCTCTTCGGATGCCTTTGTAAGCCTAAGAACTAATCTATTCAGTACCACATCACTGACCTACAATATGTGGCAGACAATTTTCAATGTAATTTTGTGAAAACAGAGTGACTCTGTCTCCATGAGTCAGGTTGCCATTCTGTTGTGCTTGCAGGCATCTCCACAGGAAATCTTAAAATAATGTTTCCCAGAATAGTGAGATTTCCAAAGACTCTTGATTTGGGCTTTTCCCTCTGGCATGGAATGAATTTAGGTTATTTCCATTTTGTGCAGCAATCTCACTGCAAAGCCACTCACATTTCTTGAATGTCTACAGTGTGTTCTTAAAAGAAGCCTGAGCCCTGGTCCTGCACACAAGAGCAGGAAACATGTGCTTCTACTGTGTCCCAAATAAACGGGCTTATATTTGGGATTTAGATTTGGGAAAACTACGTAAAATCATTCTCAACTCTTCAAATTAAAAAAAAA
>NW_004524964.1:121292-132952 GCF_000260255.1 Octodon degus
TGCAGTGTATTATTTGTTGAAACTGTACTTTCGATTTGATTTGAAACTGTCTCATTGCTATATGTTTATCAATAAAACTTTGAAAAGAAAAAAAATGATTTAAATAATTATTTTCTTTGACTAGCTGACATTCCAAGAAAGCTTCCTTTTCTTCTTGTTCCAGGTTTTATTACTTTCTTTAACTAGTTAATATATCTTTTTTGGAAGTTGGAAGATAAGGTCTTCAAATTTTAATTTTTGACAAGTTCAATTTTTTGAAATCTCTTTTTTAGAAGTGGAAAACAGTGAGGTACTTACGTATTCATCCATGAGGTCTTCAGTTTTGTCAACCATGGCATTAGCCTCGGTGAGCATGGGTAGAAACAACTCTTGGTAGCCCTGGATGCATTTCTCGTCACAGAGGGAATGGGAGGCCACGTCCTTGAACAGGAGCAGGCTTGACAGGAGCAGCAGCAGTAGGACTGACCCTGCTTAAACAAAACACATGGCCCTCACGGATGCTCTGCTTACCAAAGTTGTCAGAGTCTACCCTGGGGAGTACACTTGGTCTCTCTTCACGCCTTAGGAACCATGATGTGGTGCTGGCATAGTTGGTATGGATGGCAGCCAACGCCTTAGAACATGCGTATTTAAATGTGATGTTTTAACAGGAGACTACACTGTTTGCGAAGTGGGTGGTTGGGAGGACATTTTATCACCTTGGGGAAGTGTTTCTCAGACAGCTGAGAAGCCCAGACAAAAGTCCCACATTTAAATCTTTGAAATGGGGCTGGAGAGATGGCTCAGTGGAATAAGCCCTTCCCTGGCAAGCTCAGGGGCCTGAGTTTGATCCCCAGTTCTGAAAAAAAAAAATCTTTGAAATGATCCCAGTTGGTTACATCAATTTGTTAGTTCATTAATTTGGAAAATATAGATTTCCAGGCTATCAATAATTTATATCTATAAATTAAAAATGAATTTTACCGTCATTTCCAATATTCCAGATGTATTTCTGATGTAAAAATGTGATCATAAGAAGATTAATTTCCACAGAGCTTTTGATAAATGTGATTGGCAATTTCCAAAATAAAACTATACATATATTGAATTTATTTATGTAAAAAAGCATTAAAATGTCAAAACATACACCTAAGGAAATTTTTACTGTAGAATGTTTTTGAATAATATTTTATTATAAAATTAAAACAGCAGGCCAGAAAGATAGTTCAGCAGACTAAGCACCTGCTTATGCAAACCCAGGGACGAGACATCCATCCCTGACATCACATGCTGTGCCAGCCCAGCCCCAGGCATGCTGAGCCAGCCACCAAGACTGGGTGTGCTGGTGCGTGCCTGGAATCTCAGCACTGGGGAGGCTGAAAACAGGAGCATCACTAGGAGTCCAAGCTGCATAGTGAGACCCTGTACCAAACGCATAAAAAATAGTAAAAAGCAAATAAATAATAAAATAGGATTAAAACAATGAGGCTCAATCTTTATATAGACTTATTTTTTTACAAATATGCATGAATCCAAAAACCAAATTTATGGACGTTATTCTAATATAGCCCAAAGGAACATATTGCTTTCCTGATAGAAGCTTGGGAATGCTTTCTGGGACATTCACACCTGGGCATGTATTAGCTCTAAACACATTATCCCACATATTTTTCATCTGGAAGCTTTTCACAGTTGAATGTAGTAAAAAATAGACAAATGGTACATTATATATAGGAAATATTTGTGATCATAACTAGGTTATATTTTTGTAAATATCCGAACATGAGGCTGTCGTGATAGCATCACCATTTTCTTTTTGGATTGAGTAGCTGTTTTCCTGGAGCCAAGCTGCCAAAGCAGTATAGATGTAAGACTGCCCTCACTGCCTGAACTTTGCAGCTGAACTGAAATGTCATTAGGCTTATTCAATTTGGCCAATTCCTGTGCTACCTGGGCAATCAGAAAATACTAGTACAGGCCTTCTAGAATTCTGACAAATTTGGCCTATTGATATTAAAGGTTATATTCCAGTGCAGAATTCCTCTAGCTCAGTATTTCTTGTTTTCAGAGATAATTCCTTCGTTAGGGTTTGTACTGTACGATGAGCAGTATTCAGTCAGTCCGTCTTCTCTGCCTGTCACCTGGAGCAGTGTCCTTAGAACTCTCGCACCTCCAGGAAGTCATGGCAAGAGTCCGCAGCCATCGCCAGGCTTCCAGAACGAGGAAGACTGCAGCCACGGAGTGTCTCAGAAACACCACTGCTTCCTGAGCGATTGCTTTCCAGAACGATAATTACATCGCTTTTCTAAAACCCATAAATCATGAATCGGTTGCCAGAATCTGAACTTCTACGTTAGCCCCATAGAAGTGCTGAAAGCAGCCGCACTCTGCAGGTTTCACGTACCTCTCTCTCGGCCTTCCATCGCGGTGAGCATGGTGGGAAACACGCTTCGTCACGGAGGGCTGGCCAGCAGAGCCACAGCCAAGTCCAGTCCTTGGTTTATAAACCTTGAACAATTTCATGGATAGAATAGTCAGACGTTCAGATTCCTAGCGCCAGCCCACTCCTTCTCTCACTAACATTGTTCCATAATTTCAATGATAAAAACATTGTTATTTCTCAGTCATATTCAGGAAGGTATGGTAACTGTAAATGAAGGATTTTATTTTAAGAAAATTAGGAAGAAGAGAAAATCACTAAGAATAGACTTAGGTGGCTTAGGGAGAAAGCCCCAATGTTTTTACTAATTTGTTCTGGTAGATTGAGACCAAATTGAGACATCATAACTAATTTCTCTCGAAAAAGTGAATGAATAGCATAAATGATGCTAAGATTTTCAGGCTCTTTTAGGTGTATGAAGCTAGTAATTGTGTCATCTTTTATTAAAGGGTTCTAATTTTAAAATTTTAATTCATCACTGGCTTTCATTGTTCCATCAGAATAGAGCTTTTGTTTTATTTTTCTTTTATTTTACTTATTAGTTACAACATCTGGAATGTTTTTAAATTTTCCTCTGAAATTCATGCCATGATACTTCTGTGAAATTCGTTCTATGTATAGAAAGCTTTTTCACTTAGAATCTACTCTAAGATACAGTGCGGTTCATTAAGGGGTTAAAAGTGAAGTTAAAGTCAATCTTCAAAATATATGTACTAAAAAATACTACAAATTTTATGAGCAGTGCTTTAACTTTAATAATGTTAAATGTGCGAATGTTAAAATGTGCTATTTTGAGATTCAAAAATCCAAATAATTATTTGGACTGATACAGAAAAATAAAACAAAATACGTGTCTTTCTCACTATAGAAAAACCCAGACAAGATAAACATATTCAATAGCACATCCGTGGTGTGTTCCACAAGCAGCCTGCTTTCAAGCCATACAAAACACAACGTGCTGATTGTGTGGTATAAGGCGGAAACTCCATGCTTGCTGACATGGTACTTTTCCTAAGGGCTGATGCTCATTGCTTATCTTTGGCTAGTGTTTAGGAGACCATCAGACCCTGTCATTCCAGGACTCAAACTCATAATGTCTTTGTGAAAATTTGTTCCTTAAAGAGAAAAGGCATAGTGCAAGTTTTCAAACTACCTCTAAAATTTCCACTATTGATCTCTTTATCATCTATTGATTCCTACACTGATTTAGCCATCACTCTTTCTGGCTACTTGACATTGAGCTACCATTGCTATATACTCTATTCGTGTGACTTGATCTTACAGACCAAGGTATCCTCTGCAGCATCAGTTGTTATCCCTATCGATCCATTTACTTTTCCATCCATGTGTCTCTCCACACATACATGCAAGCAGCCATCTACCCGAAGTATGCGCCATCATTTTCACCTAAAGGAAAGTGGGATGCTGAGATGCTTAATTCTTAAGGGATAGTTTTCAATTTTATAATTTATTCTCAATGTTTCCATATTTTTAATAAATTTCAAGCTACTTCATAAGATAACAAGGCTGATGAGATAGCTCAGTGGACTAAGCTCCTGTTTTGTCAAGTGCAGGGATCAGGATTAGATCCCTGGTTCCTTATCCTGCACCAGTCCCATCCCCAGGGTATACTGAGCCTGCTACTAAGTCTGGGCATGGTGGTGCATGCATGTAATCCCAGCACTGGGGAGGGTGAAACCAGGAGGAGCACTACAAGTCCTAGCTGTGTAATGAGACCCTGTACCAATTGCATAAATGAAAAAAAAATGGTAATAATAATCCAACTATAATGCTGTCTATTTTGATTCCATATATGCAAAGCTGCTATATATTTCATTTAAAAAGCAAAAAACATTCAGACCAATCCTTCACTCCAGGAAAATAAATTTCATTATTAATATTTTTGCACATGTTACATAAGTTTTCCTGCTAAGCTTTTTATGTATGAAAAAATTTGGTATAGCTGTAATTGAACATCTTGTTTTGATAATTCTGTGAAATATAAAATACTATCTAAATGTGCTATAATTTACTCTTACTTTGTACCACTGTCAAAGGTATGAATTATTTCCAATTTTATATTTCCATAAAAAGTGGCCAGATGGATATTTTTGTAGCAGCATTTGACTCCAAATGTAGTATTTTCTTAGCAAGCCTGACCTGGACAGGAATTACTGCATGCACTCAATGAATGTCTTTGGAGCTTTGAATCATAATGACAATGTTGTAAAAACATTCAGAGAGCTACATTGGTCATTTCTAACCCCTCAAGGTCCACTTGATCAAACCCTTGCATGTGGAGCAGGTACAGCCAGGCAGTTCCTCACTCAGACTCTCTGTCCCCAAGTCTCTGTCTTACCCAGAACCTGTCAGTGTTAGAGTCATGGCTTCGCAGGGACGCCTCTGTATATATCATACCTACATCGTCCTGAAATGTGCAAGAATCAATTTGTATGGACAATCAGAACAGACAATTGTTATATTTCCATATTTCAAGTAGAACAGGCACCTCTTAGCAGAGCAGAAATCTGCAGGTGCAGGATATGCTAGGTGATCCCCACACTACAGGCTTTCATTCCATAATTGCTGGATTTCACATGTGCTTTCGGGGCTCCAAGGGGAGACCTGGGGCCATCTGGAGGAATCAGCGCCTTTAGCAGAAGAGAGTGCAAATCAGCACCGATCTTACTGAGAAGAACTTTCGTAGAGTAACAGTGCGTAAAGCCCTGCTTACGCCAGGACTGCACTGTGCATACATTCTCTGCTGCTCAAGAATAGCTGTAAGAATTCAGACTGAGAAGCAGGAGCTTTTCTGAAGAAATGGCAACTGGCATCCAAGCCTAGAACATACTCTGCTGTTGCATTTCTCTATTCCAATTTGTCTAAAATATCTATCCTAAGACACAACTACTTCACTTGTTCATGTATTTATCCAGAAAAGGTAAGATGTTTCATTAATGCAGCATGAACTTTCTGTTACGAGGTCTCTACACTGGTAATGGATTAGCTAAGATCCTCCTTCATCTTAGGTGACATAGAGGAAGACATTTCATACTATAAAAAAAGTAAAATACTTGAAACTATAATCCACTTGCCAAAAAATAAGTTGTTTTAGTGATAATTATTTGAATGACAATGGAGGTCAAAAGTCTCAATGGAGTTAAAAGAAACACAAGATAAGTCAGAGGACAGTACATTTATGTTCTTTCAATATCACAAAATAAATACATATTAAGCTTTTTAAGTAACGTTTAACACTGCATCCAAAGTGACCAAAGATAGAAGTAAGAAGGATCTTTTTATTTTCATTGACTCTATCTGAGTCAATCAATGTAGTCAAGTTAAAATAATGTTGTAAGCCTGTTAGGGTTCTAGGCCAGAAAAAATCAATAAAATTTATATTAAACATGCCCACAACATACATACTAAAAATAAATAACATGGTAAAGAAGCAATAATTATGTTCACCTCTTCCATAAACACATGGTAATTTAATGTAATTTCCAAGATCCTTGCATTTGGTTTTAAAGCCAAATAATAGAGGCAAATATTGACCTGTTACACTGTGTTTGGTGATATACTAGGAAGAGGTAGAAGAGAGGGTTTCAATTATATTTAGAAACAAGAGAGCCTACAGTGAAAGTCTGTCTGAGAGTCAGGAGATGCAGTACCTGACATAATCAGCCCAAGAAACTGGAAGCCCTAGAACAACAGATATCAAAACACCAAAACCAGCCCTTTACCAGAAATCTGGATGCTCACTGCAGAGTTCCAGTTAACATTTGAGGCTGGATGGACCTTGGAACTGGCCCTTCCAGGCACTGAAACAGGCCTTCTCTCTGTTGGGCTTTTATTCTAGTTCAGTTGCAAGCCCATTGGATGTTCCCATTCGCAAGTAGGGTGTGTCTCCTGTCCTCAGTACTGCGGTCCACATAGCAACCATATCTGAAAACACCCCCAGGACATACCAGAGCAGAGCTTCAATACACAATTATCCCGCATACAACTGGGCACACATTACCTATTTTATCAGAATGAGAGGCAACATTTCCACTGAATAGTTCTTACTGTGCTTGCAACATTACCGAATTTATTACATATATCATTTCTTTGGTATCAGAATTCAAGCCCAGTGGTTCATGCTTGCCATGCAGGCACTGTGCCACCAGCTAAATCTCCAGCCCTCATGTAGATTGAAAATCTCTATCTGGTGATACTATGTCAATCAGTGCAAGAATACAAAAAATGCAAATGTTTATATCTTCTCAGCAAGCATTGCAATAGATCTTAAATTTTTTACTAGGGGAGTAACCCATATCTTCATGCCTGAAAGATCTGGTCTGGACTTGGTTGTTGTCATTTCCCATTGGCCATAAAGACAGGCCCAGTAACACTACAAGATTCCCTAAGATCAAACATGCTCAAAGACGTGCTACCCTGTGAAGCAATAGCCCAGCTTCTCCCGCATAATCCACATCAGTCACGTCCCAGACCACCATAACTTCCTACGTAGCATGTTATCTCAGAGGCATGAGGGTTGCACAATGGACTTGGTGACTTTTCAGATTCACTTTTTTTATTAATTTTATTGAGAAACAGAAATGAGACAGTTTCAAAAGTGAGTAATAGTAGTTTCAATAATTAATATATTACATATTGTTATCTTCTTAGTGGTTATCCATAGTACAAAATGCAGACATGATATCCTGTCCAAACACTGTTGGCACAAATCTTTCTTCTCATTGAATTAAGAGAAAGTAGCTGTATATCTATCCTATTTTGTATAGACAGATACAAAATGGTCCTTCCTCTATAACCCTTTTTTTGTTTAGTTTTGCTAGACATGGGTATTCCATGAGATCTTTTGCTCACTCTTTGGTGGAATCATTGTACTTTCTGCAACTGACTTGTAGAACCAGAAAAGAAAGAGTAGGAAAAAATTGCTAGTTTGCCATCAAAGTTAATAGGGAATTGCACCTTTCTATTTTCTTTTCTAAATTCATTTGTTATTTATTTGGTACAGGGTCTCTCTATGCAGCTGGGAGTCATAGTGATCCTCAGTGTGAGCCTACGCAGCACTGGGATTACACGCATGCACCACCACGCGGGTTTCAGTGGCTCTCACGAGGCAGGCCAGCAGGGCATGGAGTACTGGGGAGAGAACCTGGGTCCTTGCGCTTTCCTGGCAGGCACTTAGCCAACCAAGATACCCCCCAGCTTATTTCTGGAAGCTTTAGTTTAAGGATCAAAGTGTTGGGAGAAATAGAGCCATATAATGGATAATAATTAGGGTCGTACTTTGCTTTACTGAAAGTGTGATAAGTAAGCTTATGGTTCTTTTTCATTTCACTCAGTATCATATTTTTCAGGTACATGAGAAGAAAGAGAATGGTAAAGAGTGGATAGAAGGGGGCCAGGAGGATGACTCTTTCCTGATACCGAAAGGATCCACAAGAAGAAGGGAAAGGGGTGAGGAGAAAGGGAAGGGGAGATAGGTGCAATTGAGATATGCCAAGCACATAAGCCTAATAACATCAATGCATGGAAACTGTGCATGGCATAACACGAGATGTGGCAAATAATATCAACAAGAGTGGAAATCAAGATAAGAGAACTAGGGCAGATGAGAGGGATGGCCCGAGGGTGTATAGAAGGGGAACAGGATTATCAAGGAAAGCAAGCTATGGCACGTACGTGCACCCGAGCTCCAAGATGGGGGCAAATGGCATGTACCTTAAACAAGTACTAGACAAATTTTTTAAAGCACACACATAGTCTTTGGAGAACTTTAGCTTAGCCCTAGATACTGCCAAATAACAGTGCTGTAGTTGCATCATCGAAAGATTATTTCATCATTTTATGAGTCAGCTGCTTCTGGATGATGAAGAAATGTTAAGATAAGTGGATTCCATCAGCCTGAGTGCACTGCCATGTTTCTTTAACCTTGAAATGTACTCTAATGTCTGAAACACAGCTGTGTGACGCCGTGATAATGCATGCATCCTTCTGTGAGTCCACAGACTTGGTTTTACAGAGCTATTCCACACAGAAAAGACAGCCTTATATATGGTGAGTGTTTCTTTCAGGAAGAAAAAATTATTCCTAATTCCATAATAGCAGTAGTCAGCCATAGTCACCCTGCCTCCAGGGTGTAGGCTGGCCACCATGGGAGACGTTGCCATAGCAGGGTCTCAGGCTCCATTTGTGTGCTGGCAGGTTGAGTTCCCACTGTTGGTGCTCTAGCCAAGCCACCTGGGTGAGCTGCACCCTGGTATGAAAGCCTGTGTCTGTGAGCACAGCAAAAGAAGCCACACCAGCCACAGAAGCGACAGTTATTGTCACAATTTACTGAAGCACAAAGTAATTCCCCACAGTTCTCCAAGCACCATCTGTCTTATTTCCAGGCTGACTAAGAGTTCAGTATTCTTATCATCCATGCCTCCTCCCTCTTCCAAAAGCTTCCTGGTGATGCTGAGGTAGGACTTCTATGTGCATTGCAATGCTATTTTAGCTTATTATTTTACAAAATATAGGCAGTGCTAAGAACTTACATTTGATGCCTACCACCAAAATATCCAGCCTTCCTCCAAAGGTTAGGGAGCCTATGTGGCAATTCTACAGAGAATTGCGTGTACTTGTCCAGTTTAAGATTTGTGAACCCAGACAAATGACCACAGAATTCATTTCAGAACTTCAGAGCCATCCTTCACTAGCCTAAGCTGAGTCTAATGATCATTTACTTCCTTGGGACTCCACATGTCTTGCAGCCTCACTCATGGTTTAGACCTTCTACAGTCAGCATTAGGTCAAGTACCCTGTTCAGTAGCCTTTGTGATGTTTGCTTCTTGTTCCTAAATGTGTTGTGTTCCTGTGCAGAAGTTATATGTCCCTTTTTCAAAAGACGTAGTGAAGATAACCCTGGTAGTTCCCGTTAGTGCAGCCAGGCTTTCCTGAAGGTTGCCTGCATCAGTTTCATGACAAGTGTTGTGGTACTTCCTATGAGTCCCACCATATCTACTTCTTTGAGTATTTTTAGTTCTATCTAGGTATGATTTGGGGATGATTCTTTCACCTGAAAATAATTCTGCTTATGTAAGTTTGATACCAATTGAATGGGCTTCCCCTCTATGTCACATCGGGAAGCTTCAAAAATAGGTCCAGTTGAAGGTCCGCACAAATTCCAGTCTCCTTGAGATCCTACTGACCGTCATAACGTTGACCCAAGAACTTCTGTGCTTCGCTAACTTCATTAGGGTTCCTACATACAAGCGGTCAGCACAGTAGTAATACTTGGTCTTCCTGATACGATGCAAATTGTTGTGCATTTATTCACTAAATACCTTGCATCTCAGAAGAAGATAACTGACATAATCTATTGGATCAAAATTACATACAGGTAAAGTTTACAATTCAGAGTATCATTACTGTCAACACAGTAAGAAAGGAAAACGGTCCCTAAAATTATATATTAAATTACAGAACCAACTTCAGAAAATAGTTCGATTAATGGAATTAATCTTCACCTTTCTGCTTCTCAAACCATGTCTGATACCAAATTATATAACTTAGAATTCCTCAGCTGGAACTGCAGCAGTAACAATCATAAATCTATATCTATAGTTTTGTAAGATATTTCACTAAGATATCCAACCAACCCAAGGCCCTGTGAGTATGGGGAGAGCTTCTGCTCTGTCCTGCACCTGCAGGCTGCTCCAAGCCCAGGCCCGCTGTGTAAGAGGCCTTTGCCCTTGTCATTGGGACCTCCCCCTGCCTGGCCAGACCAGCGCAGCCTGCCATCTGAGTATGAATTTCTGCCACGCTCTTGGGAGTCCTGCAGACCCACCAAAATATAACACTGGTGAGTGTGTGGGAGAGCTTCTGGGCTCTCTTTCCCCTGCTCATCATACCCCTCCAGACCCAGCCCAGACCTAGCATACAGGCTTGAGGTAAAACCCTGCAACTAAAGTCCCCGCAGTGAGACTAGGGTAAAAACCACACAGCTAATCCAGGAACAGATCATCTTACCAGAGGTGTACAGCAGGCCCACCTCCAGGGGCAACAACAGTAAGGAGCTGGGCACAGTAGCCTAACCCAAGCCAGGCACAACTGCATGAACTAGAACTTGGTATATCAGTACCTGAATTTCATCAAGTGATAAGGACATAATTGCACCAAAGCTCTACACTAAAGGCCAGAGGTCAGTGTTAAATGAAATGATAAAGACAAGGAGCAAAATGCAATCTCAGGCCTCAAGCCCACCCATAACAAGTGCAGAGGACACTAGCTCAGCTGAAATAAATGAATCAATAAAGTAAATAAACAACAGCAGAAAGATATAGACAAACTCAGAGCAGAATTAATTTCTGGAATTAAAAGAAAAGAAAAATCTGACTTTATAGCATCTGAACTTAAGAATCAAATCCAGAAACATATGGAGGAAACACAATGCCCAAGGAGAACATGCAGTGGACACTAGCTTAGCTGAAATACATGAATGAATAGTGTCAAAAGTAAATAAGCAACTATAGAAAGGTTTAAAGGAACTCAAAGCAGAATTAGCGTCTGAAATGAAGAAAGAAATCTCTAAATTCATAGCACCTGAACTAAAGAATCAAATACAGAAACATAAACAAGAAACTCAATCTGTAAAAAAAAGCTCTGTAGTAAAAGAATAACTGCTTCTAAAGAAGACATTGATAAAAAAATAAAATACAAGAAATTTTAAAAATGATGGATTCCTTAAATGAACAATACAGAAAAGAAATAGATCACATGAAACAGAGTCAAAGAGATGTAGAGGACCTGAAAATCTCAATTACAAGCCTGAAAAACCATTTGAGTGAAGGTGAACATAGAGTTTCAGATCTTGAAGACACTGGTGCAGCTAGTGAAAAGGTAAGAAAGGATCTCTTAAAAACAACTAGGATGCAGGAAAAATTATTCATCACCTGCAAGACGATGTAAAGATGAACAATGTGAGACTAATAGGCATTAATGAGAATGAAAGAGTCAATACAAATTATATAAAAAGTATATGGGCAGAAGTAATAGCAAAAAATTTCCCAAATATGAGGAAACAATGTGATACTCACATAACCGAAGCATACAGAATTCCAAATATAGACAAAATAACTTCAACTTCAACCCAATTAAAAACACACCCAGACGTATAATAGTCAAGATCCCAGAAATCCAACACAAGAATATCATACTAAAAGCTGCTAGAGAAAAGAAGCAGATC
>NW_004524964.1:133052-135813 GCF_000260255.1 Octodon degus
CTAGGAGAAATGTGTGCAATGTGTTAATTATTGAAACTGTCCTACCAATTTGATTTGAAACTCTCTCATTGCTATTTGTTTATCAATAAAATTATGGAAAAGAAAAAAACATTGTTAATTAGCTATTCTTGCTTCCAAAATCTGTCACATATGTATTGTTCTTTGTTATCCCCTTTCAGTCCGTTTTTTTCTATTTGGTTTTGCTCCTGTGTTTACTCTTCAAAATACGATCAAATTAAATGAAAAAATGTTAAAATAATTATTACTATCACAGTGCCTATTTCCTATTAAAATTTTGCAATGTATGAGAAAACTGAAAAGAAATATTTTACAATTTAAATAATCTCATTTTTAGTTGAAAAGGTGCAGTTGATTTTTACATTGTCCTGTTCTTATCAATAGCTTTCTCCTCTATTTCATCCTTGCAAACAAATGTCTATAAGAACTACTCCTCTGACAAATGTTTCATTTCACCAGATTAAATTTTGCTTTTAATTTCACATATATGTCTGGCCAAAAGCTCTCAACAGTAACTATGTCACCTTCCCAGTAGTATATTGCATTGAAATTTTTCTTAATCCACCCAGGCAATATCCACAAAACAACCAAAATCCAGACCAAATTTCCCCATACCACAACATACTCCGTGGGTCTGGGACCCAGTGTGGTGCTTTGCCGCTGAGTCTTCCTGAGCATCATTCTACCTGGCAACATTTCCATGAGTACTCTGATTTTTCAGGCTCCAGTGCACATCACAGGATATGAGGACTTTCCACTTGTAGAGTCTCCTAAACATTCTCAAATTAATGGCATAGATTTTTAAGTAACATGGCCAAGCAACATCACAGTAATAACCCCACCTCCCTGGTACCAATTTTCTAATGCTTTGCAGTTTTTTCAAAGGAAACAACATAATAAAGGACACATTTTATAGTCATATTTCATAAGGAATCACACATGAATTATGTAAAACAAGTTCAGGAAATCAACCCTCCACTAAATTCTAAAGACTCAGGCTGAGTGTCTGAATCCTAGTATCCTACATGAGTCCAGAGGAAAACCCAGAGCCCATAACAATGCTTCCCACAACTCCAGCTGGATGCCCAGAGCCTACAACAAAATCTCATACAGGCCTGCTTCATGGATCTACTGGAAATGCCCAAAAGCAGTGGTGGACCCTAGAAAGTCCATGTCAGTGGGATGAGGTATCTGTGCTGGCGGGCTAAAGCATCTGAACTGGAGTCTGGGAGCAACACCCAACATAAGCACCAAAGCTCCCCCTTGAGAACCACAGCCATCTCAGCCACAATAATATATCAAGCTTCTCCAGCAATGATGGAAGCCAAGTTCCCATCAGGAAAGACAATGCTACAAGCTTCTCTTTGAGGCTGAGCACTGCACCATCTTCCCCTCTGGAGCCAGGAGCAATGATGAAGATGAAAACCAAAGCTTTTCCAAAGTTCACTGTGGAAACTCACATCCTACATTCATCCAGCAGCACAGCCCAGAGAAGTAGCAGCCTACAAACAACTCCAAAAGCTTTTCCAAAAAGCATCCTTAACAGCATTCGGACAGCTTCTCCTGTTCTGCAATTATACTTCTGGCAACAACCCGCAGATGGCACTCCCACACTCAGGAACATGCTACTTAAATGCAGCTGGGTGTGAAATCTATCCACACAAAAATACTAAAGACTATGACTGTGGGCCTGAATTCAAATATCCTGCAACAGTCCTGATGAAAACCTAAAGCTGTTAAAAGTACCTCTCACAAGTCAAACTGAAGAGACCCAGATGAGACCTAGAGCCAGCAAGTGTTTGTGAGTGTTTCTGTGCTCCCCTGCTCCCGATGGACACCACCAGACCCAGCCCAGGAACAGCATGTGAGCAAGAACTTGCAGTACACTCTCAGTACACCTCCACGCACAGCACAGGCCTGGCATACAAGCCTTGGATGAAACTCTGAAGCCTAAGTCCCTGCAGAAAGGCTAGGGGCCAGAACCACCCCGCTAATCCAGAAGCAGAACATCTTGCCAGACGGGAACAACAGGTTTAATTCCAAGGGCTGCAGCAGGAAGAAGCTGAGCAGAGCAACCAGACCCAAGCCAAACACAATGGATGGATTCAAACTTCATAGATCTGCACACAAAATTCAGTAGGTACTAAAGTTTTAACAGCACCAAAGCTCTATGCCAAAGGTGTAGAGGAAAGTGCTATAAAAATTACAAAGAGAAGGAACAAACTGCAATCTCAGGCCTCAAACCTACCCAGAACACAAGAAGACACCAGGACAGATGAAATTGGGAATCACACAGCTCAAATGTCTGAATTAATAATGTCTGAGGTAAAGGAACTACTGCACAAAAGTATAGAGGAACCCACGTAAGATATACTCTCTGAAGTAAAAAAAGAAATATCTATATTAATATTATCTGAAGTAAAGAATCAAATGCAGAAACATAGAGGAAATCAGATCAGAAATGATCTCTGAAATAAAAAAGATAACTGTAGTAAAAGAATTAATAAATTCTCAAGAAGGCACTGATAACAATAAAAGAGATCAAGAAAAGATGGAATCCTTGAAGAAGCACTGTAGGAAAGCAACAGTTTGCATGAAACAGAGTCAAAGAGATAGAGAGGAGCTTAAAATCTCAATCACAAACTTGAAAACCATTTGAGTGAAAGTGAACATAGGGATTCAGATTTGGAGACACCATCACAGCTAGTGAAAACATAAGAAAAGATCTATTAAGAACAACTAG
>NW_004524964.1:135913-137314 GCF_000260255.1 Octodon degus
CACAAGAATATCATACTAAAAGCTGCTAGAGAAAAGAAGCAGATCACATTCAAAGGAAACCCCATTAGAATTACAGCCGACTTCTCTTCACAAACCATGAAGGCAAGAAGAGCATGGAGCAGAGTACTTCAAGCCCTGTATGTAAAACAAATTGCAAGTCCTAGCCCAGGCCTCATGAGTGTGTGGGAGAGCTTCCAGCTACCCTGCACCTGTGGGACCTACTGGTCCCTGCCCAGGGGCAGGGTGGGTGAGACCCTCTTCCACCCCCATAGGATGCCCCACACCACTGCACAGCACCATCCCTACCCCGCCCACAGAGTACGAATTTCTGCTGTGTTCCAGGAACCAGCAGACCCAATCCTAGCCCAGGCCCTGTGAGTGTGTGGGAGAGTTTCTGGCTAAACTGTGCCAGTGGGACCTACTGGTCCCAGCCCAGGTGCAGGGTGGGTGAGACCCACTTCCAAAGCCTTGGGATGCCCCCACCACTCCGCAGCATCTCCCCAAACCCATCCATCTAGTAGGAATTTCTGCCACATTCCAGGAACCCCCAGACCCAGTCCTAGCCCAAGCCCAGTGGGTGACTGTGTGGGAGAGCTGCCTCTCCCCCATACTCCAACTACTTCCATCCAGGCTGAGCTTAGGCTGTAAGCTGAAACCCTGTAGCTGCAATCCCTGCAGAGAGTGTAGGGGACAGAACCACCCAGCTAGTCCAGGAGCAGAACATCTTGCCAGAGGGGCACAACAGTTTCACCCACAAGGGCAACAGCACTGAGCACACACCCACACCCAAGCCAGGCACAGCTGAAAAAATCCAAACTTTGTAGAGCTGCACCTGAACTTCAGTAGGTGCTGAGATTATAGCTGCAACAAAGATCTACAACAAAGGTCAGAAGACAATGCTACACAAAATGACAAAAAGGAACAAAATGCAATCTCAGAGCCCAAGCCCAACTGTAACAAGCGGAGAGGACACTAACACAGGACAAATTGGGAATCACACAGCTAAAAGCAATGAATCAACAGCTTCTAAAACACAGAAACAGCTGCAGAAAGGTATAGAAGAACTCAGATTGGAAAAAAAAAGAAATCCATAAATTAAAAATATCTGCAGTAAAGAATCAAATGCAGAAACATATGGAGGAAACCCAATGCCCACCAAAACAAGTGCAGAGGACACTAGCTTGGCTAAAATGCACGAATAATAGAGTCGATAGTATATAAGAAACAGCAGAAAGTTACAGAGGAATTCAGAGGGCAATTCTTTATGGAAATTAAAAAAGAATTCTCAGAACTCACAGCATCTGAAGTAAAGAAGCAACTACAGAAACATCTACAGAAACATAGGGAGGAAACCCAATCTGAAAAAAAAAAACACTGCAGTTAAAGAATTTATAACTACTT
>NW_004524964.1:137957-155522 GCF_000260255.1 Octodon degus
AAGAACAACTAGGATGCAAGAAAAACTAACTCATTACCTGCAAGACAGCGAAAAGACAAGCAAAGTAAGAGTAATAGGAGTCAACAAGAAAGAAGGAGTCAATACAAATGACATAAAAAGTATATGGGCAGAAGTAATAGCAGAAAACTTCCTAAATATGAGAAAACAACTGACATTCAGTTAAATGAAGCATACAGAACTCCAAACAACATCCATCCAATTAAACAAACACCGAGACATATAATAGTCAAGATCCCAGAAATCCAGCACAAGAATAACATACTGAAAGCAGCTAGAGAAAAGAAATAGAAACATTTAAAGGAAAACCTATCAGAATAATGGCACATTACTCTTCACAAATCATGAAGGCATGAAGAGCAAGGAGCAGAGTACTTCAAGAAATTTATGAAAACAAATTCAAGCCCAGACTACTATACACAGCAAAACTTTCAACTTTGATGGAGAAGTGAAATACTTCCATGACAAAGATTAAAGAATTTCATTACAACAAATATAACCCTGCCTAGACTTACTAAAAGATGTTCTAGAGAGGGAACAAAATGATCAGAACTCTATGAATGAGAACAGAAGGAACCCAAAAAGTAGGGCAAACAATTAAACACACGAAAAAAAAAAAAAAGAAGCAAGCAGTATCAGGCAAATAACATGTCAATCATAAGTAAATACATCTCAATTATAACCATCAATGTAAATAGACTCAATTCACAAATTAAAAGAAACAGAGTGGCACAGTGGATTAGAAAACAAAATCCAACAATATGCTGTACACAAGAAACACATTTAACTCATAAAGACATTCATAGGCTGAAAGTCAAAGGATGGAAAACAATATTACATGCCCCAGCACCTCAGAAAAAAAAAGGGGTAGCAATCCTATTCTCAGACAGTCTCAACTTCAAACCAAGAATAATCAAGCAAAATAAAGAAGGCCACTATATACTGGTTAGGGGAAAAATTCAAGAACAAGAGGTAACACTCATAAATATGTATGCACCAAACACAGGAGCACCCAGGTATATAAGGCAAATCTTAATAGACATGAAAAATCTAACATCCAAGACCACAATTTAAACAGGAGACCTTAAAACCCCCTTATCCCAAAAAGATATGCCAAACTGACAAAAATTAGCAAAGAAGGCAGAACTGAACTAGAGCTTGGAACAAATGGACTTAGTGGACATATACAGAGTGTTCCAACAAACCACAGATTAATACACATTTTTTCAGCTGCACATGGGTCATGTTCTAAAATAGAGCATATATTAGTCCATAGGTCATGCTTAAGTATATGCAAGAAAACAGAAATTATCCCATGTACATTATGTGACCACAGTGCAGTGAAACTGGAAATAAATGATAAAGGAAACTGGAAAAAATATATGGAAATCAAAGAACAACCTCCTAAGCAACTAATAGGTCACATATGAAATTGAACAAGAAATTCAACACATCTGCAATACAATGAAAATTCAAGCATGATTAATCAGAATTTACGGGATGTGATGAAAGCAGTTCTTAGAGGGAAATTCATAGCTGTGAACTCACAAATTAGGAAAACAGAACAGAAATAAATAAACACCCTATTCTGCAACTCCAACATCTAGGAAAGGAAGAGCAAACCAAACCCAAAGCCCAAAGATGGGAAGAAATCATAAAGATTAGAGTATAAATTAATTCATTTGAGATGAAGAAAACAGTTCAAAGAGTTAACAAATCAAAATGCTGCTTCTCTGAAAGGTTAAATAAAATTGGTAAGTCCTTAGCTAACCTCATGAAAAAGAGGAAAGAAAGCATTTAAGTACAAATAATAAGGAAGGAAAATCATGTAATAACAACAAACTGGGGGCAAATTCAGAAGACTATCAATAGCTAATTTGAGAATCTTTATTCTCACAGAATAGAAGACACGGACAAAATGGACAGACTCCTAGAAAGGTGCAAATTACCAAAACTGAATAAACAAGGTATAAGAACTTGCAATAACCCAATAACAGCCAATGACATACGAACTGCAGAAAAAAATAAACTACCGACAAAGAAAAGCCAAAGTGCTAGTGGATTCTGAGCTAAATTCTGTAAGAAATTTACATAAGATGTAATCCCTATACTCCACCAACACTTCAAAGAAATTGAAAAGGAAGCAATCTGCAGGCAAGTATTATACTGATAACAAAACCAGGGAAAGATACAAGAAAAAAAGACAACTACAGGCCAATCTCCCTCATGAACATAGATGCATCCATCTTCAATGAAATCCTAGCAAACAGAATACAGCAAATCATCTAGAAGATTGTACACCATGGCCAGGTAGGATTCATCCCAGGGATGCAATGATGGTTCAATATATGCAAATCTATAAATGTAATACACTATATCAATAAAGTGAAATCCAAAAAAGACAAGATCAACTCAATAAATGCAGAAAAGGCTTTGACAAAGTCCAACACACATTCATGTTCATAGTCCTGCAGAAAATTGGAATAGATGACCTCTACTTCAAGCCAGTAAAAGCCATTTATGACAACACAACAGCTAACATAATTCTAAATGGGAAAGCACTGAAATTTTTTACTCTCATACCTGGTAGTAGACAAGGATGTCCTCAATCACCACTCCTATTCAATATAATTCTGGAGTCATTAGCTAGAGACATTAGAAAAGAGAGAGGAACAAAGGAATAAGAATAGGTAAATAAGAAGTTAAACTACAACTATTGGAAGATGAGAGGATACTTTACATGGAAGACTCAAAAAACTTCATGAAGCAGCTATTAGAATGGATACACAAATTCAGTACTATAGCAAGATACAAAGTCAATACCCAAAATTCAGTAGAATTCCTCTGCACAGATAACAAACACAATGAGAGGGAAAATAGAGAAACAATATCTTTTACAATAGCAGCACAGAAAATGAAATACCTTGGAATTAATCTAACTAAAGAGTCAACGTTCTTTTTTAGGAAAATTATAGTACTCTTAAAAAAGTGATTGTAGAGGATTTCAGAAAATGGAAAAAATCCTGCTCAAGGATAAGAAGAACCAACATTGTAAACATGGCCATACTCCAAATACTGCTGTACCTTTTCAAATCCTATCAAACTACTACTAACATACCTCATAGACCTAGAGAAATCATTTCTAAAATTTATTTGGAACCAGAAAAGACCTAGAGTTGCAAAGGTAATCCTTGGCAACAAAGACAAGGTGGGAGGCATTAAATGCCTGACTTGAAATTATACTACAAGGCCACTGTGATAAATTCAGCATGGTATTGCAACAAAATAGCCCTGAGGATGAATGGGACAGTTTAGAAGATGCAAAATTCTCAGCAAACACAGTCAGCCAACTTATCTTCGAAAAAGGGGCCAAACATACTTACCAGAAGAAAGACAGCATCTTCATCAAATGGAGCTGGAAAAACTGGCTCTCTATATGCTTAAAACTCAAACTTGACCCAGGTCTATCAGCATGCACTAAACTAAAGTCAAAATGGATTAAAGATGTAAACATTAAAACAGAAATACTAAATCTCCTGGAAGAGAAAGTAGGAGGAAGTCTTGAAGACATAGGGATATCCAAAGAGTTCATTAATCAAAATCAAATCTCATGGGTAATACTAGAAAGAATTAACAACTGGGACCTCCTCTTACGTGAGATTATTGTACATCAAAAGAAATTATTCACAAAAAGAAAATTCAACCCCAAATATGGAAATAATCTTAATAAGAACTCAGACAAACATCTGCTCTGTAGAATTTTTTGTTTTTTTCGGGGTTTTTTAGGGGGGGTTGTTTGTTTGTTTGTTTGTTTGTTTTGGCAGAACTTGGGATTGAACTCAGACCCTTGCGCTTGCCAGGGAAGTGCTTACTCTATTGAGCCATCTCCCCGGCCCTCTGTAGAATTTTTAAAGAACTAAAAAACATGAGTGGCCTAAAATTTAAAGACCCAATCCAGAAATGAGCATCTGAGATGAACACACACTTCTCAGAGGACAAAAATATAGAAGCAAATACATATATGAAAAAGTGCTCCACATCACTAGCCATCCATGAAACGCAAATTAAAACACTGAGATACTATCTCACCCCGCAAAGAATGGCTATCATAAAGAAATAAGCCAACAACAAATGCTGGAGAGGCTGTGGCAATACAGGAATGCTTCCCAACTGCTAGTAAGAATATAGATTGCTTTAACATTTTGGAAATAAGTATGAGGACTGATTAAAATCTAGGTCTGGAAATCGCATTCAAACCAACCATCCTCCTACTGGGAATTTTCCGAGAGGAACTGCAAACGTGATATATCAGAGTGATATATGTGTACCTATGTTTATAGCAGTACATTTTGTGATAAAATGTCTTGGAATCAATCAAGATGCCCATCACCTGAGGAATGGATGAAAAATATGTGGTATTTTAATATAATGGAATATTACTCAGCTATAAAGAATGATTAACTCGAAGCCTTTCTATTTAAGTGGATGCCACGTGAAGATATGCACATATGTGAAATAAACCAGACCCACATGTGTAAATATCATATAGCATCCCTAGTGCAAGAAGTCAAAAGAAGAAATAAAAATAGAAAGTTATAACACAATTAAAAACAAAGTGAGAAGCATTAAATATCAAATAGAGGGCAAGGAGAATTACTAGGAAACATGAGAGCTTCAAAGCCATACATTTATGTGCACAAGATGGTTAAGACAATGATCCTGAGAATCTTCAGCAGGTTTTGGAAAGTAGCAGTCAATTGGTAGGGTTCTCACCCAGACTAACTGCATATACTGATACCTTTGAATTAAACGATTTCACTGAAGATACAAAGTGTAATAGTAGAGTCATGCTTGGAATGCCTGTCTTTCTGGTCTTCCAAATATGTACTGCTTGTTATGTCATACCAATTACTTCCACATTTTCTCTCAAGTAAATGTTGGTTTAAAATAATGGGTAATAAATGAAAACCAGAGACAAGAGAAAAAAAAGAAGAAGAAGAAAAACAAATCAAACTGCTGGCCTAGAGCCCCAAAGAATTCTCATGAACACCTACTTCATGGATCGTACTGAAAAGGCCCAAAGGTCGGTGGTAGAATCTAGGACATCCATGTTAATAGGAGGATGGATTGGGGCTCACAGGTTGAGAAATCTGAACTGTTGCCTGCAAGCAACGCTCAAGTTAAGCACCACCCGTCCCATTAATGTTGCACAGCCATCCTCACCAAGAGTGAGGTCCCGAGGTTCTCCATCAGTGAGGAGAACTTCCCTCAACAAAACCAGGATGAGAAGCTTCTCCATGTGACTGACCAATGCAACATCTTCCCCTCTGGAGCCAGGAAGCTATGCTCAAGATGAGGACCAACGTGTGTCCAAAGTTCATCAAGAATGTCATTATGCTAAGTTCATCTAACACGACACTGCAAAAGAATCAGCAGCATTCAGCATCATCCAACAGCTCCAATGGGTCCAACAGGTTCTCCTCAGAGCCTTTCTGCCAGCCTTCCACCAGCTTGTCCTGTTCTGCATTTATTCTGCAAGTAACAACCATCAGGTGGGCCTCCCACATTCGGAGCCACTAGTTTAATTCAGCTGGGTGTAATAAATTGACTTCCTATTAAAAATCCAAGACACATGATAAGAGAAACCTGATGGTGAAAAAGTCTGGCAGCCCTGCAGGCCCTCAGCACCTGGGCCTTAACACAAGTTCCTGGCAAGTCATTCTGGTCTTTCATTGAGTAAGATGGTAACTGAGCCAGCGAGATACCTCAGCGGTCTAAAGCGCCTGCTTAGAGAAACTTAGTCATGTAGAGGAGACGGTGGTTTTATCTTTGGTACCACATGCTACACCAGCCCTGCCCTCAGGGTGGGCTGAGCTTGAAAAAAAAAAGGAAAGAAAAAAGAAAACTAAAGGAAAGAAAAGAATCTACAATTTGAGGTACAGGATCTCAGCATAAATCCTGAGGGGATTTCACTGACCTTCTCAGACCCAAAAGCTACAACTCTTGTTGCACAGGTCCTGCTTTACCTTGGTCTTAACCATCCAGCAGGAAAGTATAAAAACGAAGTATAAGAAGTAAAGTCATGCTGTTGTGTTGAGCTGGAGGGAACTCAGGTCAACAATTTCTGACATTGCCAGTGAAGCAGAAGACCCAATACTATTATGGGCTACTGGACTCTTTTAGAATATTTTGCTGAGTTTACACACCTATAATATTCAAATGATGGAACTAAACAAAAAAGGGGATATAGATGAATGTCCATTTTGTATCTGTGTATTCAAAGTGGTTAGGATAGATATACAGCTACATTCTCTTAATGAATAGAAGGATTTGTTCTAATAGTGTTTGTAAATAGGATATCATGTCCGCATCTTGTACAGCAACTAATCACTAGGAAGAATGTATGCAATGTGTTAATTATTGAAACTGTCCTACCAATTTGGTTCGAAACTGTCTCATTGCTATTTGCTTCTCAATAAAGTTATGGGAAAAAATTAAAAAATACCAAATACAAAAAGGAGAGAGAGACATGGTAACAAGCTACAAAGCACAATCCCTGTAATGGAAATGATGATTCCACTTCACAGGCCTAAAGTTTTACTGCTGTGACTCTCAGGAAGAACTGAGGCTCCTTTTCAAAGAACAAAACACCAGTTCTCCTTTGTGTATTTTGATTAGCAAAGTCCTGAAAAATACACACCCTTAGCATATCAAACATATGAATATTAGCCCCTAGATTTTCCTGCCAGTTTTTCATATGACACACTTCTTCCAAAGTCAAATATAAACTACAAGTCAGGTCTTCTTGCTTAGTGAAAATCCATCCAGTGAGTCATATTCTCTCTCTCTCTCTCTCTCTCTCTCTCTCTCTCTCTCTCTCTCTGGCTCTCTCTCTCTCTGTCTGTCCCTGTCTCTCTGTTTGTCTCTATCTATCTATCTATCTATCTCTCTCTCTATCTTATGTCTCTTAGGAGTATGGTCTCTAATTTCATCCATTTACCTATGAAAGCCTAGAGTTTATTCTTTTTTAGTGAGGTAATACTTTGTTATGTAATATTACCACATCTTATTTATCTGTGCCTTATTTGATGGGCTTTTGGGTTGCTTCCAAAATTTCCCTATGACAAACTTTGGGGCTATAAACATGGATGCAGGTGTTATCAGTGTAGTATGAAGTCTTTACTCTTCTGGGAAGATATTCAGAAAAGGAAAATCTTGGTGGAATGGGATGTATAAGCATATTTTACTGAGGGAATTCCACACTGAGCTCCACACTGCTGGCACCCATGTACACTCCTAGTAACAGGACTGAAGGGCAGCTTTTTTATGCAGCTCCTCCAAAAATTACTTTTGCTTGATTTCCTGATGATAGCAATTCTTTCTTGGGTGAGATTGAATCTCTGTGTTGTTTTAATTTTCATTTTTTGGATTATCAGTGATGTTGAATATTGTTTTCATATACTTATTTGATATTTGTATTTCTTCATCTGAGATGATTGTATGTATTCATATCCAATGCCCATGTTTAGATTGGATCCTTAAATTTAGGGGCCTGTTTTTTCTCCTCTCTTTATATATCATAGATAAAAATCCTTCTTCTTAGGGGAAATTTTCTAAAAATATTCCCTAGAGAGGGGTTTTCCTTCTTCCAGTCACACAGGTGGAAATACTATGTTGACTCTGTAGCATAAAATTCAGAAGGAGTAAATGAAATATATAAGATACAATAGACATTGTAAAAGAGAAAACATTTGCCAAAAAAGAAAGAACTGGAATGAGAGAAAGAAAAAAGTCAAGAAAGAGAAAAATAAATACAGAACACATAAGCAAAATAGATGAGATAACTGCACTACTAATTTCTAATATGTTGAATAAAAGGAGCAATTAATCCTTGATTCTTTTACCAATTTTGCAAGCTTATACATCATAGTCAGAAAAACTACTTTGAAAATCAAAATATACACTATAAAAATATTGTGGATTTTCCATCATTTTGAGTTCAAATTTGCATCATTTCTAAGTTTTCATAAATTTTTAGTCTTTTTACAAAAACATATATATAAAGAATTGTGGGGGTTGATATCTCTCAGGATGAAAGGAAGCATAAGGCTATGTCATGGCAGCATGGCTAGAACATACATGTAACCTGTCAGTCATGAAGAACTGCAGCAAAGGCTAAGTAACAGGACATAACCTACAAATAACAAAGTCCCAAGTGGAGCACGAACAACAGGGTGAACCGTCAGTCAGGGCTGGGATGCTTGAGCAGACCAACTTTTGATAAACTGGATCTAAGAGGGTAAGGAGGATGGTGCTCGCTGCCTGTGCAGCTATTGCTGTCTTCCTGTTCTGTGGTCTTCCTGCTTTTGCAGAGGCCTACCCTGCACTTAGGACATGTCCTCAATTTCCAGGCATTTCTTTTTCTCCATTTTCCCTCTTATTCTTCTTTTATGTAAAGAAAAGTTCCTTTTGATTCTCTTACCTTCCCTGCTTCTAATGTTTGTGATGCAAGTTTCCCGTCAGATGAGCCTCAGATGGCTGAGCCTTCACAGACAGTGGAAAGAATCCTAGTGACTAGAGGGCTATGGAGTGGACAGCAAAATGAAGCCAAATCATTACACTGAACAAGATTATAATGAGGAGTTTCCCTCAGGTGGTGTCCTGCGGAATCTGCAGAGCGACTGATACGTGCCACACCTGGCACTGAGACAGGGTCAAGTGGAGCCCTGCCAGCATGGGAAAGTCTAAGACTGCTGCTCAGAGGTCAGTGATGTCAGAGTCTCCTCTGTCTCCTTTCCTCACACTTTGCTTCACACTAGTAAGAGGAAAAATATCAGGAAAATGGGGAAAAGCACACCTAGAGTAATGGGCCACCTGATAAGCCCATTATGCCTGTTGAGATATCACAGAGAAAAGGGACAATAGTATTTAGTATAATATGAGACAGAGCTGCAGCTTAACTGAACTGGAATCGTTGGGGCAAGGAGGAGTGGAACACATGCAATGCTTGCAAAATGATATGTAAGTGATGGGAATGTAGTAGAACATGATAGAAGACATAGGTTAGAGATCTAAAAAGAAGTTACATTTGTGTCCTGGCAATTACCAGTAAATCGTCTATTATTTCTGGCCACAGTCTTAATGTAGATTTTGCATTGTTTTTCAGCACACTGTGAACTTCAGGTCATATAATATGGCTGGCTTTTATGAAGAACTCTTAGAATTCATCGTGTTTTAGTCTACTGTTAAAAGAAGTTATACATGTGTAAAACTTTGATGTCCATAACTTGACTGAGATTAATTTACTGTGATTTTAAAAGCACTTGTTAGTTGTCTCATTTGCTTTAGACCATTTTGATAGGAGCTTCCCAGTGGTGCTGGTATATTTTCCTTTGTTTTGAAACTAAATGAGAAAAGAAAGTAGAACAAAACAAGTTCGAATAATTTGCCAATGCTGAAGAGCCAACTTTTATTTTAATAAGAAAATGTTTGTGGTCTTACATCCAAGAAATTATTAAAAAGCCAAGAATTGACAGGAATTGTCAAAAAAAATCCATTTTTGAGAACCATCAAAAAAAACATAAAGAAAGTGATCTCAGCATTTATCATACTTAAGAACATCAAGCAACAACTCATTGAGATACTCAACAATTTTATGGTGATCACAAAGCATGCAGTGGAAAAGGTTCTGAAAAGTTAAGGTAAGAATACGTTCTGAATTTGTTCTCAGGAGATGAAGTCCTGTATATGGGGCATATTCCACATCTGAAGTAACGTCATAATAAAACTATGAAAAAAAGAGATAGAATTGTTAATCCTATTAGTAAATTTTCTTTGTTTTTTTTCCAGCGAAACAAGAAAATTACCTCAGCCAACATGTTCTTAGGAAAAGACATTCAAATTACTGCTTATATTTTGTAGTTATGTGTTAGTCATTCTTGGGGGCTTTTTGAGACAAATTCTCACTCTGCAGATCATGCTGGCCTCGTGATCACGTTGTAGACCGTGCACTGATCTTCTTGTCTCAGTGGCCCTGGTTCTGAGATTGCAGGCATGTGCCTCTGCACTTGATAATTATCATGTTTTATTCTTAAAATGAAACATGATTTCAATGAAATTCTGAAATACCTTGGAACATTCCAACATTAGAATTTTCATATATCGATACATATACATATGAAAATACTAATTCAACCAAGGTAGGAGGAATTATTTGGGAAGATTATGTATGTGAAATGAAACCAATTTTTGTTTCCATCCAAACATTCAAGAAAACAACACTGATGCTCACACTTTATCAATTATAAAATGTAGACCATTCTGAGAGAGATACATTCCACATCTTTCAATAATAACTATGCACCAATGTTTGTGGGACACAGCTGGTGCTCTGGTCTCCTCAGGGTCTTCTGCATAATAGCTGAGGTGGGGATGCAATCCAGAATAATGTGGGTGTCCTCTGTACCCCATTACTAATCATTCATCTCATGCAATAACAAAATGAAAGAATCAGTCTAATATCCTGACACTGCTAACCTGGGATAACTGATGGAAACATTTGCTATACAGGTTCTCCACTGAATTCCCTTCCTTAGAAAATATTGAAGAACCCACCAAGGGAGGAGTCACATCCTGAGTAGCTTAGTAGTAGTAAAACTACTAAGTTGCTCTGATCTTGGAATCAGATTTCTGCTTTGTTTAACAGCAGACCAGGTGATGGAACATGGAGCTGAAATGTTGACATGTTGTCTTATAAAGTGAGAAATTTTCAAACATTTCCCGCTATAGTGAAAACCTCTTTAATCAAAAAGCAAGAAGCACCTGAAGGAGCTCACCTGACTGCCAAACTGCATTATAACTTCTTGAAGTTGTCGGTTAAGTCTTGAAATTCGATTGACATCATATTTGACATAAGTACTAAATTCTTCCAGGCGAAATGCATAATTTATAAGGAGTTTCATGGGTTCCCTCCAGGAGTTCAATAAGCTGAGCACATAATTGAGATGCTTTGTATGCTGAGTGACAAAGTTGAATAATGTTATTGATGCTTTCCTTTTGATCAGAAAGGCTGAACTAAAACATTTCTTCTATATGTGTGTGTATTATACACTTTTCTGTGAATAATAGAATCATCAGAAAAGTCTATTGTATTCCAATGATGCTAGAATATTTATAACAGGAAAAGATACAAATATAGTATGTTAAAAAATATTTTAACAGATTCAAACAAATTCTAAGTTTCTTTTCCCTCTGAAATGTCATCCTTTTAAGCTTTAGAACTATTTATTTATTTATCATTGATTTTATTGAGAAAAAATAGCAATGAGATAGTTTCAAAACTGATTAGTAGGAGAGTTTCAATAATTAATACATTGCATATTGTTTTCTTCTTAGTGGTTATTCATGGTACAAGATGCAGACACTGTATCCTGTCCAAACACTTTTAGTACAAATCTTTCTTCTTATTGAATTAAGTGAAAGTATTTGTGTATCTATGCTATTTTGTATATACAGATACAAAATGATCCTTCATTCATATCCCTCTTTTTTTGTTTAGTTTTATCAAAGATGGGTATTCCATTGCCATTTAAATATTGTAGATGTGTGAATTCAACAAAATGACCCAATATAGTCCAGTAGGATTGGCAATTTCATGTTGTTGACTTCAGCCTTTTACAGCTCATCATATTAATATGGCTTTACTATTTATACCTCATTTTTATATTTTTCTACTAGATTGTTAAGACCAAGATAAAGCAAAACCTTTATAATAAGAAGTGTAACTTTTTAATCTGACAAGGTCCGTCAAATCCACACAGGATTTACCCTGAAACCCTGTACTGCAGGGTTTGTAGATCATTTATCAGTGTCAAGCATGTGGATGAGTCATGGCCATTGTTTGACCAATTTGATCTTTGTCAAAGAATGAGAAAATGTTTTCTCTCCTCATTTCTCTCCTTAGGCACACTCTACATTGCTGATCACTTTCCTCTGTGTCTCTATAATCTCTTTGATCAGAAAATTTGAGACACAACTGAGTTATGGAGTGCTACACTTCAGGTTCTCTTATGTCCTGAGTTCTCACTGAACTTGAATAGTTAGGGCCAAAATATTGGCTGTCCTTGCAGCACTTCTTTTTTTCTAGTTTTTGGCCTGCAAACTTAAGTTGTTTACACTCCAGAAGAGAAGCTTAAAGATAATATTACCCTGTGCCATAGCATTTGAGCTTAAAATCTTAACTAATTAGAACTCAGACAAAAGTCTTCTCCCTAGAATTTGTAAAGAACTAAAAAGCATTAAGGCCCCAATATTTAAAGACCTATTCCACAAGTGGGCATCCAAGATGAACACACTTCTCAGAGGGAAAAACTATAGAAGCAAGGGCAAAAAAATACACTGAGATACCATGTCACCCCAGAAAGAATGGCTATCATAAAGAAATCAACCAACAGCAAAGGCTGGAGAGGCTGTGGGGAAAAAGAAACCCTTCTCCACTGCTGGTGGGAATGTACACTGCTGCAAACATTATGGAAATCAGTGTGGAGACTCCTTTAAAAACTAGGGCTGTAAATCCCATTCAAACCAGTTATCCCCTTACTGGGAATTTTCCCAGAGGAACTGAAACATTATATCATAGTAATATATGTGCAATTATGTTTATAGCAGCACAGTTTGTGATAGCCAAATCTTGCAAACAACCAAAATGCCCATCCTCTGAGGAATGGATGAAAAACATGTGGTATTTTATACAATGGAGTATTACTCAGCTATAAGGAATGATAAACTCGAAGCCTTTATACTTAAGTGGATGCCACTTGAAAATATACTCATAAGTGAAAAAAAAAAAACAGACCCACATGTTTAAATATTGCATAGTCTCTCTAGTGAAAGAAGTCAAAAGAAGAAATAAAATTAGACAGGTATAACACAATTAAAAGGAAATCCAAAACATAAGGACTAAACAAAGAAGAGAGGTCAAGGAGAAAAGCTAGGAAACATGTTCTGGAAATATTAAAATTTGTATTTTCCCAGGAAATCAGATAAAGGAAATCGTAACTGTAACCGTTAGAGGTCTCATAACACTTAGGCCCTGACATATAGGCTTTCCTGTCGTCACAACAGAGGTCAGGCTTGTAGAGGTCCAAACCGAGAAAGAATTCTGCACAGCGCATGCGCAGTGGGGTGGCTTTCAGTTACTCCAGGAGGAGGCCTGGGAGCAATTGCTACTGCAGAGTGAGGAAGTCAGCCTCAGAGAAGCAGAAGCAGAAAAAGCAAGCGAGTATTGCGCCACCACGAGATACTACACGTGGGTCAGTGCATGCTGCCCACGCGGGAGTCCCCAGTGTCCCGAGGTGAGAAAGCTTCACCCGCGTTTCTCGCATATGGACACGAATGTCCCATGCATTTGCACCTCCCCTAAACTACATCATATTCATCACAGGTAAAAGAGGTTGGATAAAATGTTATTACTTTCAGCTAGAACAAATTATAGATCTAGCTCAAAGTAGCTTTTGATTTTGCATGTGCCTTATCGAGTGCATCACTTAATTTCCCATTCCGCGCTGTCTTTCTCCACAGGCGTGCCTGCTATCAACCTGATTACAGAGCCGCTTGGCGACCCCAGGACGGCAGTGTCACTGCGCTGCCCCAGCTGTCCTGGCAGAGCTGGGAACGGACTCACTTTAATCTTCCATTTGTGGCTTTTGTCATCCGGAGCAGTGATGATAGCTGTGTGACACACATCGAAAGGTTCAGTTAAGCAGACTGATTCATTGAAATATTTCTTTTCCTAGAAAGATTGAAGAAAATATAATTTATTAAACACTGAATCCATTTTGAGATTATTAGTAAGTTATATGACATGAAATTCTTCAAAATGAGAAGTACACAAAAATCAATGGTTGCACCGTACTGGTGTCTCACTCTTCAGACAACCAACCAAGTCTGAATGTTTATCAAAACTGCTCTTTGATTACAAGATGAGTCATGAGACTAAGACCGTGTGGAAAGACACAATCACTGCACGAAAGTTCCCAATGAGCAGACTCAGAAAATGTTTGAAATAGAAGATACACAGCTATTGTGATGGCTTCGATCTTCATCTTGAAGGCATGGGAGAGTGATACTGGGCACCCGCTCCTCGGAAAGTGGTCCGTGTGTGCTATCCATTCAGAATTAGGTCACTGAGGACACTCGTGCAGGCAGGGACGATGAAGAGCTGACCTAGGGCAATAGCTACACTGTCGCCTGCTTTTAAACTGATGCATTTCATCAGTGGAGAACTGGGGAGAATATTTTATCTTCCCTTCAGGTTTCTTTTAAAAGAATTTTAAATCATTTGAAACATACTTTGAATGACTTAACCTCATTTATGGGTACAATGTTTGTTTGTTTGTTTTTTGTTTTGTTTTGTTTTGTTTTGTTTTCACAGTACCAGGGATAGAGCTCAGGACCTTTGCCTGCTAGGCAGGCGTTCATGTCACTGAGCTATACCCGCGGCCTAGGGGTGCAATTAATGTTCCTTTCTTCCATAATACTTCTCCCTTTTTTAAAACATCTGCTTACTTTTTATTTTGATTTATTTTCTCTTTTGTTAAATATCTGTTCAATAAGTTTTGAGTTGAAATTTACTGGAATTCTTTCTAACAAATTATAGCATTTTATTGACTATTACCCACATTGATTACTGAATATTTGCTAAAAAATAATTTTTGAAATTATGACATTAAATACATCCAAAGTGACAGGACCTCATTGTGTCCTTAGCTTTTGTATTCATATTTCTCAGAGGAAAAACTACTACATAAAATTAGATAGTAAGCACGGACTCTACTGCAGGGAGAAATGTGAGTGTTGTCAGTGTCACTTTTCAGGATCATGTGAATAAAGTTTGTTTACTTTAAAAAAAAAAAAAAAGAATTGGGGCAGGAGAGATAGTCCAGCAGTTGAAGTGCCTGCTTGGTAAGTGAAAGGACCTCAGTTCGATCCTTCCCATCATTAAAAAAACAAAAATCGAAACGGGGAGAAGGTCCTGGACACAGAGCGAGGGAAGAAGCCGCTGAGAAGCGTCAGGAGAATCCCGGATGCGCGTGGCGCGCAGACCCTCCGTGCTGGGCAGGAGCGCTGCCCTGCAGCCGCACCGGCGGGAGGCAGGGGAGGGGAGGGGACCTGCAGCCGCAGGAGAGGGACTGACCACGGCGCGCGCGCACTGTGCACACCGGGAGGCGCTCCCCGTGGAGGCCTCTGTGGGCCTAAGAACGAGTCTGTTCCCTACCGCAGCACTGACCTACTGTTCAAAGCAACAAGTTTTCCAGATAATTTCGTGAAAGAATGGATCGTCTCCACAAGTCTTATGGCCTTTCTGTTGTGCTTACAGGCACCCACTTGGGAAGTCATAAAATAACGTTTCCCAGCATAAGGACGTTTCCAAAAGCTCTCCATTGTGGCTTTTCCCTCTGGCGTGAAGTAAGTTTAGGTTAGTTCGATTTGATCCCCCGGCCTCACCACAAAGCTAGCTACATTTCTTGGATGTCTGCAGCGCATTCTGTGAAGAGGACTGAGCTGTGTCCCTGCACGCAAGAGCAGGAAACCCGTGCTCCTGCTGTGTCCTGAATAAAGGGGTGTGTATTCACTCTTTATTTTGTGAAAATTATATTAAATCTGTTTTAACACTTTAAATTTAAAAAATTAGATCATCATTTCATTTGACAAAGTGAGATTCCATGAAACTTTCTTACAATTCTTGTTCCAGGTTTTATTACATTATTTTACTTGTTAAGATAAATTATTGCAATGTGAAGGTTGTAGACTTCAAATTTTAATTTTTGAGAAACTCAATTTTTTGAAATCTTTTTTACACAGGTCAAACAAAGATGTACTTACATATTCCTCCTTTAGTGATTTACTGACGTATAGTAAGTCATGTGCCCCAGTGACCAAGGGCAGGGCCTGCTCTCCGTACCTCTGGATGCATTTCTGATGACAGACGAAGGAGGCCACGTCGCTGCACAGGAGCAGGCTTGACAGGAGCAGCAGTGGCGGCACTGACCCTGCGTGAGCCAAAACACAAGGCACTCACAGATGCCCTATTTGTCATAGCTATCAAGATCTGGCGTGGACAGCAAACCTGGTCTTTCCTCATGCCCTAGGATGCAAGAAGTAGGGCAGCAACAGCTGAGATGGAAAAATTTTTACTCTAGAATGAAAGCGTTTCATTAATAATTTGAAAGAATGAGGCTCAGTCATTTCACAGACTTACTCTGTCAAAACTTATGACTTCATAAATCAAATTTACAGATGTTATTCTAATATAATGTAGCCAAAAGGATAATATATACATAGAAAATGTCCTCTACAGGTAGAAAAATTGGGAGTGCTTTCTGAGAAATTCTCACCTGTATATTTGTTAGCTCTGAACACAGTTCTCTGCATATTTGTCAACTGAAAGATTTTCACAGTCTAATACAGTGTGAAATAGACAAATACTTTTTTATGTATAGGAAAGATTTATCACAATTTCTAAGTTATAATTCTGCAGATATCACCAGGGACATCAGAAAAGCATGAAAGCATCACCACTCCCTGCTCCTCGTGAGCAGCTGTTTTATTTCAGCCGAGCTGGCAAAGCAGGACGGACGGCTGTGTGCCACCCAGAGTGAGGGCGACTGCACCTTTGAGCCTCTCGGAACACCGCTGCTTCTTGAGCAGTCGCTTTCTGCACAGACAGTTACATAGTTCTTCCAGCACGCGTAAGCCGCAAGTCTCTTGCTCGTAGGTAAGCACTGATACTAACCACACAGAAGTGGTGGATAAAGCACAGCTCTCCGAGCATCGCACGCACCTGCTCCTTGGCCTTCCATAGTGCGGAGCGCGGTAGAAAGCACACTTCACCAGCCAAGCGCTGGCCAGCCGAGCCACGTCGAGGTTCCGTCGTTGGTTTATAAACCTGGGATAATTTTATGAACAGAATAGTCAGGTACTCATGTTCCTGGTCCCACCCCACTCCTCCTATCATTAAGAATGGCCAATAATTTTAACGATAAAAGCATTCTCTTGCTTCTGTCATATTCAGGAAGACATGGAAGCCAAAAATGAAGGATATTATTTAGAGAAAATTAAAAGGATTTCAGAGAAATAATGAAAAGACAGAGAAACCAACTTGGTGAAGCTGAACACAAATCCGAGTCGGTGCTCTTCCACAGCCAATTTAACTGAAGGGACGCTGAGGCGCTAGAGAACATGGGAGGGGCCTCAGAAAGACGGACGGACCATCCACACACGTGTATACCGCGCGAGGCCGCTGACCCGAGAAGGCTTACCTCGGAAAAGAGGGAAGGGTGTCTTGGAGATACCTTAGCAGTCGAAGTGCCACCCAGGCAAGGAGAAGGACACTGGTTCAATCTGGTTCAATCCCTGGCATCTCATACCATGCCAGCCCACATCCAAGCATGCCAACCAGAGAGAACGCCATGAAATATATTAAGAAAAAAATGGAAGAAAAATAGTGAGAGAGAGAGAGAGAGAGAGAGAGAGAGAGAGAGAGAGAGA
>NW_004524964.1:155622-173630 GCF_000260255.1 Octodon degus
AGAGAGAGAGAGAGAGAGAGAGAGAGAGAGAGAGAGAGAGAGACAGAAGACAGAGAGAGGCAGAGAGAGAGAGAAAAAAAGAGAGAGAAGACAGAGACAGAGAAAGAGAAGACAGACAGAGAGAGAGAGAAAAAGAGAGAGAAGACAGAGATAGAGAGAGAGACAGAGAGAGAGACAGAGAGAGAGACAGAAGACAGAGACAGAGAGAGACAGAGATACAGAGAGAGAGAGTGCAAAACGATCATTTTCTTTAATTGGGTATCTCAAGCAGTTGGCTTAGTTCAGCTGCGGTTGTGTGTCCAATCATAAATATACATCAGGTCTCTTGGGCGTTGGCCTTTTCCGTGCCCAATGAATATCAGAAATAGTAAGAAAGCTGAATGAAGTGTGGGGAAAATAATGCTAACATACACTGACTCCTCCCTTAAAAATGCAACAGTAAGACAATCTGCCTTAAGAACGAACATTTACATCTACCCTGAACCTTGAAGTTGCCGCAGCTTTTGCAGAAAGTCAGGAGAAATTTTTTAAGAAACCCTCTGTCATGTGCACTCAGTGCAGGTCTAGTGATTGTACTGCAAAGACAAGTTCCCCAGGAAAGTCCTCCAAGTCTCTGCGGCTGCTGTGCAGTGCTGTTTCCTAGCAGGAGGATCCCTCAATATTGAGATGGGACTAAAGGTGCACTTCCTGCTTAGCACTGGTTCTCGTCCTCTTGTCCTTTCAAGCAGTTAATTGGAAAGATTCTCACCCTGACTAACGCTATATACTGATGCCTGTGAACTAAGCAACTGCACTGCACATGGTAATCTGTAATAGTAGTCTCATGCTTGGAGTGCCCGTCATTCTGGTCCTCTTTTCCTTTCAATGGTGTCACTGCTTTCATTTTAACGTTTGTGAAATGGGAAGAAAATGCTCAAAAAGACAGAAAAATTAGAATGAGGAAAAGCAGGAAAGAAGTAAGTGAAAAGGAAAAATAGATAAATAAATAACATTTATACACATACATAATACTTAGCAAAGTTATACTACTAATTGCTATTTGCTCATTAAAAGTCAATGTTTATGCCTAGATTATTTGATCATTTTTCCACACCTGGAGCTTGTAATGTACATCTACATTGAAGATAACAATATGCAGAGTACTAACCATTGTCACTGACTTACAATCTCATTTTGAAAATTTATACCAGGGTATTTGAAGTTTGATTTTCTTTCCTTTAAAATAAAAGAAAACGTATACATTGTCTTTGTCTTTATCAAAATGCATGGTCAAATAAGAAAAAGAACGAAAATCACTAACGATTCACTTGGAATATTTGTATACAAATCTGAAATATTTTACTGATTTATTCTGATAGTTTGAGATTAAACTGAAAGCTTGCAACACATTTGTGTCTACTAAGTGAATATACCTGTACAGTAATATTAAAATTTTCATTCTGTGCTTAACATATGAAACTAATAAGAAATTGTCATCAGCTGTTAAAGGGCTCTAATTTGTACCATTTAGGCATCACATTGCTTTTCATTCTAGTTAGGAGTAGAGCTTTTGTTTTATTTCTCTTTTAATTTTCAGGCATGGATTATTTTAATGTTTTTCTCAGAAATTTACAACATGATTTTTCTGTACAATTCATCCCATATAATAAAACTTTTTTTAATTTCCAATCTTCTACAACATATACTGCAGTTTGTTTCAGGGTTAAAAAGAAAAGATAAGCTCAATTTTAAAAACAAAGGTATTGCAAGGGCATTACAATTTTTTTGAGCGGTGCTTTAACTTTAATAGAGTTAACTTTGCAAATATTGGGCCTGGGGAGATGGTTCAGTAGAGTAAGTGCTTCCCTGGCAAGCACAAAGGCCTGAGTTCAATTCTCAATTTCAAAAAAATTGCAAATATTGAATAGTATGCTACATGGGGGCCCATGAGTTACGTCAATGGTCTAAGGAGCTTGCTTAGGCAAGCTGGGACCAGTGCAGGTGACTGCGGTTGGACCCCTGGCACCACATGGAATGCCATCCTCACCATCAGGGTAGGCTGAGCTGATTTAAAATAAATAAATAAATAAATAAATAAGCAGTATGCATATGCTACGCATTTGGATAACTACAGAAAATGAAAATAGAATACATGTCTTCTTCAGTATAAAATATAAAAACAGAAAGGCTAAAGAGAACGTTCTGTAATGCATCAATGGACTGTTCTGTAAGCAGCCAGCTTGCAAGGTCAGCAAAATGTAATGCACTGGATGCGTAAAGCCCCAAATGCTCTAACGCGGCTCCCCCTCAGGCTCCTTCCTGCTCCTTCCTTGCTTTTTCCTAGTGTTGTGGACATCATCACACTCTGTCATTCCAGGACCGAAACTCATATCTCTGTATGTCCATTGTTCGTTAAATAGAAAAGTCATAGTGCATCCCTTTAAACTACCTTTAAAGTGTCTTTTTGTCATTGACCAATCTAATGATTCCTATATTGATTTAGCCACATGGTTTCTGTCTGCCTCCCATTGAACTACCTTTACTATGGACTCTGTTCATATGAACTAATCTTATATACAGATGAATTTACTGTACCGTCAATTTTTATCCCTATCTCTTTCTTTACTTACATTTATGAATTTCTCCATATATACATACAAAGAACTATCCAAACAACTTTGCCAATTATTTTTATCTCACAGGAAGTGGGACACTGAGCATGCATAGTTCTTAGGGAATGACTTTCAATTTTATGTTTTATGTTTTATTTTTTAATTTTTCTGCATTTAAGTAAACTTTCTATTTAATAAAATAGCAATAGTTCAAATAAATTTTATTTAATTTTGATTCAATATAGGCAAAGCTGCTGTATATCTAACAAAATAAAAAACATTTTCATCAATCCTTCACTGCCAGCAAAATAAACTCACTATTAATATTTTTGCACATTCTATATAGTTTCCTGCTAAGCTTTTTATACATGAAAATATATGGTATACTTATAATTTAATGTCTTCATTGGTGATTTTGTGAAATATTAAATTCCTATAATATGTTAGACTACATAAGCCCAATGACATTTTCAGATTAACACTGCATTTCCTGAAGGTGCTATAATTTACTTAGACCTTGTACCACTATCAGATGTATAAATTCTTTCCAATTTCGCATTTCCCTAAATCGTGGCCTGATGTCTATTGTCATGGCTACATTGTGGCTCCAAATTTAATATATTCTTAGAAATCACACCCTGGACAAGAATTGCTGCGTTCGTGCACATGAATGTATTTGGATCTTGGAATCTTAATGACAGTGTTCCAAGACCTGTGTCTGTCATTTCTAAACCCTGGAGACTCACCTCCTCACGATCCTTGTATGCTGAGCAGATACAACCCGACCGCGGGGGACTCAGAATCTCTGCCAGCCAAGCTCCCCTTTCTTACCTAAACTCTCTCAGTGTTACAAGAGGGGCTTCTCAGAGATGCCTCCGGTCTCAGAGATGCACAGTCATGAAGTGAGGAGGAAGCGGTTGGTATGCACGGGCAGCAGACAACTGAGATTGTCAAATTTCAGCTAGAGTAGGCACCACTTAAGAGAAGATAAATCTGCAGGTGCAGCATGGCGCCCAGTGATCCTCGCACTCAGAGGACATAATAACATAATTGCTCAATTTCTGGTATACACGTGGGGTTCCAGAAGGAGACCTGGACCCGTATGCAGAAATCAGGGAGCAGAGGATGAGCACGTGCTAATCAGCGCTGAGCTTGCTGAGATGGATTTTCATAGAGTAGCAGGTCATGGAGCATCCTTGAGCTGGAACTCTGCTGTGCACGACTCTCTCCATGCTTAAGTTTACATAGCTTGAAGGATTTCTGACTTGGTGGTAGGAGCTTTTCAGAAAAAAATGGCACTTTCCATGAAAGGCTACAAACATACTCTCCTCCATTACATTTCTCTATTCCAAATTGTCTAAAATATTTATTTACACAAAACTGTAACACGTCATTAATTGCTGCATATGCTTCCACAGTTATGAAGTCTCCATACTGATAATACATGAGCTAACGTGGGCTTTAGTTGCAGGTGACATAGAAGAAGGAATATTGTACTACAAATAATAACTATTTGAAGTTATAATCTCCTTCAAAAATGTTTAGTGACAATTATTTGAATGATATAAGAGGTAAAAAATTTAAGGGGAGTCAAAATACACTGAAGTAAGGCTGATCACAGGATGTTCATCTTCTTTCAAAACAACAGAATAAATAAATATTAAGCATTTTAGATTGCTTTCAAAATTCCAACAAAAGTAAAAAATGATAGAATTATTATGACCGTTGTAATAGTTTCATTGACTATCTGAGAATCAATCAGGTTAGTCAAGTTAAAATAATGCTCCAAGTCTATTAGATTCTAAAGAGGAACAAATTCAATGAAATTTATATTAAACACACACACACACACATAATAAACACACACACATACACACACACACACTAGAAGTATACAACATCATAAAGAAGCAACAACTGGGCCCAACACTTCCTTAAACACATGGTCATATAGCATAATTGTCAAAGATGTGTGCATTTTCAGAGAGGCAAATATTGGCCTGTTAGCCTGTGTTTGGGGGTGCATCGGGAAAAGGTAAAAGGGAGGGTAGTGGTTAGGATTAGAAGCAAGAGAGCCCACAGTGACAGTCTGTGTCTGAGAGTCAGAGGAAGCAATAACTGACACAATCAACACAAGACACTGGAAGTCACAGAAAAAGGCATATCAAAGAGTCAAAGTCGGTCATTTACCAAAAGTCTGAGGGCTCCTCAGATAATCAGGATTCAGTGCTGGGTGGATCTTGGAACTGGCCCTTCCAAACACAGCATCAGGCTTGCTCTTTGTTGGGCTTTTATTGTAGTGGAGGTGGAAGCCCATTGGATGTCCTTGTCCGCAATCAGGGTGTGTCTCTCTACTCGGTGGGTGCTGTGGACATAGAGCAACCACATCTGCAAACACCCACAGGGCAGGCACAGGGCAGAGCTTTGCTCTACACGTATCCCTCGTAGTCCTGGGAACACATTATCTCCTTTATCAGAATGAGAGGCATGGATTCCATTGAGTTATCCTTACTATGCTTGTAACATTACCGAATTTATCATGTAAATTTACATTTGGTACCAGGAATCAAACTCAGAGACTCATGAAACTCAGACCCTCATCAACATCAGTTCAAAGAAGGCCCCATGCCATGACCCATATTCCTGGTCTTAAAGTAGATTTAATGTCTAACTAGTGATGTTATATCAATCAATGTGCGCTTCTATATAGCATAAGAATACAAAACACAGAAAGATGTATATCTACTCAGCAAGTATTTCAATGGATCATGGATTTTTTTACTGGTGAAATAACCCATATCTTCATTCCTGAACAAGCTGGGCAAGTTCTCATTCTGCATGAATTTGGTTGCTGCAGTTTCCCAATTACCTTAAAAACAAAACCCAGTAACCCCAAGAGATCCCCTAAGAGATCTGCACTCCAAACTTCAAGCATGTTCAAGCTGCTCTCCACCACGGAGCAGTAGCCCAGTTTCTCCCTCACAGTCTACACCAGTCAGCACATAGACCACCATAACTTCTTACGTAGTATGTTACCTGGAGGCAAGAGGGACCCACAGTGCCCTGATGGCTTTTCACATTCTTGTTTGATGGAATCATTGATGTTCTTATCACTTTCTGGAAATGACTTTTAGAACAATAACAAAATAAATTTTTTTTCTAATTTGTCTTAACATGTAGTAGGCCTTTGTACATCCTAACTTCTATCTATTTGAGGAAGTGTGGGCTCAAGACTCTTAGGACTGTGAGGAATAGTATCAAATAATGGGTAATAATTAAGAGCATACTCTGCTTCACTCAAATGAGAGATACTGTATGACACATAAGCTTATGTGTCTATTATATTTCATTTGATATTCTAATTTTCAGGTGAACAAGAACAAAGAGAATGAATAAGAGTGGATAGAAGAGGCATAAGAGGAAAGATCTCTCCTGATTGAGAAAGGATTCACAGGAAGTAGGGCAAGGGATGAGGAGAAAGGGAAGGGTAATTAAGTACAATAGAGGTATTCGAAGTGCAAGATACTAACAAGCTCTACAGGTGCAAGCCTTACATGACATAATAGGAGTTGTGACCAATATCCACAAAAATTGAAATCAGGATGGGCTAGTAGAGAAGGAGGTAGGAATGGAAGTGGGGAGATGGGGACAAAGTAGCAGAAGAAACAAGCTGTGTTCTGTGCATGCACCCATGCCCCAAGATGATGGAAAATATATGATGGAAAATGGCATGTACATCAAGCCCATACTGAGAAAACTTTTAAACATACACACAGTCCTTTGGAGAACTTAGCTTGGCCCTCGGATACCACCAAGTAACAGCCCTGCAGTTGCACCTCCAGAAGATGATTTCACCATCTCGCTAGTCAGCTGCTCCCACCAGCCCAAGCCCATTGCCGTATTTCACTGACCTTGAACTCTACACTAACATGTGAAACACAGCTATGTATGATAACATGGTGGTGAAGAGGCCCTGTTATAGTCCATAGACATTAGTTTTACAGACCAATTCCATGCAGAAAACACAGCTCTGTACCCTGCATGTGTTTATTTCAGAAAGGACAAATTATTTGAAATTCCATGGTAGTATTAGTCACCTAGAGTCAAACTGTGTCCAGTGTGTAGGCTGAGAACCATGGAAAATCCTCAGGGAGCCTTTTGATGCTGGAAGTTTATGAACCCTGCCCTGGTGCTCTAGCCAAGTTGTCCTGGGGGAGCTCTTCCCCATGTGCCAAGGAAAGTGTCAATGAGCTCAAGGAAAAAAAGCCATATGTGGTGCAGAAGCCACAATTCTGCTCACCATTTCTTAAAGTAAATGATTATCTGCCACAATATTCTGAGCTCCACCTGTCTTATTCCCACTCTAAGTAATACAGTTCAATATTCTTTTATTAACATACAGCACTCCTGCCTTTTCTAAACCTTGCTGATGATGCTAAGCTAGTTCACCTGTGAGTGATGCACCATTTTTTCAGGTATCATTTTATGGAACAGAGGTAATTCTAACAGATAGTACATGCTTGCTACGACTAAAATAGCTACCCTTCCTCCAAGTGTTAGGGAACCTAGTGACAATTCCACAGAGGATTAAGTTTGTTTATTAAGTGTCTTCTTGAGATGCACTTATTAATTATTTCATAATAGTTATCTTTTCTCTTTTTACTTCAGAGGTTATGTGTGATCTGATTTCTTCTATGTTTCTGCATTTGATTCTTTGCCTCAGATGCTATTACTTCGGAGATTTCCTTTTTTTATTTCAGAGGTTATTTCTGATCTGAGTCCCTCTATACCTTTCTGAAGTTGTTTCTTTACTTTAGACGCTATTAACTCAGACATCTCCGCGGTGAGTGTCCCATTTTCTTCTGTACTAGTGTCCTCTACACTTCTTCTTGGTGGACTCAGGGCTTGAAATGGCATTTTTCTCCTTGTCTTTGTCAATTTTTATAGCACTGTCCTCTGAGCCTTGATGTAGACTTTGGAGCAGTTATAACCTTAGAATCTACTGGAATTCATGTGTAGATCTATGAAGTTTAAATTCATCCAGCTGTGCCTGACTTGGGTCTAGCTGCTGTGCTCAGCTCTTTCTGCGGAAGGCCTTGGCAATGAACCTACTGTGCCCCTCTGGCAAGATGTTCTGCTCCTGGATTAACTGGGTGGTTCTGGCCCCCAGCCTTTCTTCGTGGACTTCAGCTGCAGAGTTTCAGACCAAGACTGTAGGCGGTTTCTGAACCCAAGCAATTGATCATTCACTTACTTTTGGAATATCAGAACCACTTTACATTCACATTGGCCAAAGTCTAATGATTATCTATTCCCTTAAAGTCCTACATTTATTTTTTTATTTTTTGAAAGTTTCTTTTAAATAATTTTATTGAGAAACAAATAGCCATGAGACAGTTTCAAAACTGATTAGTAAGACAGTTTCAATAATTAATACTTTGCATATTGTTGTCTTCTTAGTAGTTATTCATAGCACAAGATGCAGACATGATATCCTGTTCACAAACATTATTAGTACAAATTTTTCTATTCATTGAAAAGAGAAAGTAGCTGCATATCTATTATAACAATTTTGTAAATAAGGTATAAAATGACCCTTCATTTATATCCCCTTATTTGTTTAGTTTTGTCAGATATGGGTATTCCATTACCACTTAAATATTGTAGGTGCGTGAATCCAGCAAAATAAACTAATATAGTCCAGTAGTCCATAATAGTAGTTTGTTATCCATAGGATTGGCCTTGTCAGAAGTTGTTGCCTTGAGCCTTTTACATCTCAGTATATTAATAGGGCTTTACTTTTCTACCTCATTTTTATACTTTTCTGCTGGTTGGTTGAGACCAAGATAAAGCAAGACCTATATAACAAGAAATATATCTTTTGTACCTGCCAAGTTCAGTCAAATCTCCTCAGGATTTACCCTGAAACCCCGTACCACAGTTTGTAGATCCTTTGTCAATGTCAGGCACATGGATGAGTCATGACCATTGTTTGAAAAATTTGCTTCCTATGAAACACTAAGAGAAGGTTTTCTCTCCATGTAGTCTCCTTAGGCTCACTCCACATCATCCAATCGTGTTTTGTGCACTAGCTCAAATCTCTGGTGAAGCTGACTTTGAAATATTTATTTCCTGTTCCTAAAGGTAGAGTTTCAATGTTCAAAAGTCCCTTTTCCAATGGATGCCAAAGGAGTACCTTTGTGAGTTTTCCTTACTGCACCTGACTTTGCCCTGGATGGTACCTTACATCATTTTCAGGGCAAATGTTTGGGTGGGTAATCTGGTACGTGTGGGCCTTACTTCTTTATATTTATGATTTGAAGAGGATACTTTCATTTTCCATGACAAATTTCTGTTAATATATTTTTAATACAAATTGAATGGGCTGGTAATCTATATCACATCTAAAAGCTTCATACGTAGCCAGGGCTAAAGGTACACACAAATCACAGCTTCCACCATGCCTTAGACTGCACTGTCCTTTATAATCTTGAGCTCAGAGACTTTATTCTTCCTTAATTTATTCACAGTGCCTACGTGCAAGCAGCCAGCATAATCATACTATTTAGCCTTCTTGATGAAATGCAAGCTGTTGTGCATAGACTTAATAGATTACTTGCATAGCAGAAAAGGAGAACTGACATAATCTATTGGATCCATATTACACATATTTGAAGTTTACAATTCAATAGATCATTACTCTGTACATTATGAGAAGGAAAAAAGTCCCTACTTTAATTTCATTAAGTTATAGAACCAACTTCAGAAAACACTAGTTTAAGTACTTGAAGTAAACTTCATCTTTCTGTTTACTGAATCATTTCTGATAAAAAGCTGTATAATATAAAGTTACTCAGTCAGATCTAAAGTAATAAAACATATAAGTCTACATTTACATAATTCCCTAAGATGCTTTACTAAGTGAACTTCAAGGATAAGAGAGAGCAGAATCACCCAATGACACTTTCATGGTAGATGCCCTGATGATTCAATCGCTGCTCAGGCCAAGAAGCTGAAAACTGCAGGGCAAGAGGAATCAATGACGCTGCCCCAGTCCAGGGTTACATGTTGGTATACATAATTGAGCAGCAATGATATGATTCAGTTTTGGAACTGAAGAGAAAGTGAAATCATACATTCACAGGAGACTTCGGCAGCGAAACATTCACCAATGCAAGCTGAATATAGGTTTTCAAAAACATCCACTTCTTACTTTTGCTTTTATTTCATCAAGCATCATGTTTGATGATGTGGGGACACCGCACTCAGCATATTTTGATTATACCTGAGTTCTGTGCAGTACATCGTAGCCATCTCCAACTACACCCCATCACCATACCCAAATTGCCTTTTAATAATATTCCTAATTAAATAGTTTGTTACTTCTCAAATTGGCACATAGTAAAAGTAATATGAATTGTTACCAACTCAAAAATATTGGAAAGTGTTAATTTGTATGCAGGAAAATGTTATGCAGGAATACTGAACATTCTCTTTAGTCAAATGTAAATGAAGGCAATAGAAGCAATAAAAATACATAAGTTGGTGTTTAAATAAGCCCAAATATGTTGTGAAAAGTAACTGTTTATTAAAATTGTGTGGTTCTATGAATCGATGGCATGACCAAATACATACTGACATTCAACAGACAAACATTAAAAAGAGATTTCCATCATGCTCCTGCTGAATTCATGGCTGATACTCTTACATGGTAGTCAGGGTTCAACATCCCAATGCACAAATAATTTCAATTGAATTTCATGTGACATGTGAATCTCGTTAAGAAAATCATAACAAAAGACAAAGACAGCCATGTAGTTCTATGCTTATGTTTATGGAAGGGTGCAGAATAGTACATAAGTGTGACTACAAAGAGAGTGGTCTGGAGTGATGGAAAACATGACACAAAACTTAGTGAGGTCTCTTCCCATTCTCCTGTCCTGCTGCTGCTTTTCATCTTTCCCTGAACATCTTTGACCGCCTCATTCTCAGCCATATTCCTCTTCTTCCTGTTCCTCCATTCCTTCTACTTCTGCTTCCCCTGTGTTCTCCCAATATTCATGGCTGTTCATATGGACATAGCACTGAGCTTTTTACCCACCATTTGTATTTTACTTTCTGTAGAAAACAAGCAGCTGCTTGATCTGTGCTGGCGCTCATGGTGCTCATTCCGCCCGCAGTGCGGGTGTCGCCGGAGCGCTCCACCGCAGGCATCTTTCACGTTCTCCCTGGTATCTTTGTGTCTTTGAACATGAGCATGCACGTTTCCTTTGGGTCTCAAGAGGAAATCTCTGGCACTGAGTACCTCACGAAAACTCTAGAAGAATGTAGATAATTCTTCATCTCTTGCTTCAGGGAAGGGTTTTGAAAGAATATCACAGGATTTTTTCTATAAATTTTATTCACTTTCATACTTTTTAAATTTTTAGTTTTATTTATTCAGAACAAAGAAAAACTAGAGCCAAAAGTGACATCTCAAATGACAGTTTCAAAAGAAGAATACAAAGTTAGCAATGATTGTTATAATACATATTTTCATTGTCAAATCTATTGTTCAGATTAATAGATGTAGGCATACAAAATAGGTCAAACAATCAAACATTAATGCTTACTCTCAGTAATGTAAATATTTTTCTTGTCCATTTGTACTTTATAGTATGTTTTAAATTTAATTTTTAAAGGTAGTCCTCAAGATGATGGGATATATGTGTATATATATTCAACCCGCAAGCTCTGTCTGCCTTAATGGTGGCTCTGGTAAGGCATGTGCAGCTGATGCTTAACCAGTTGAGCTAACCTGCAAAACCTGAAGATATTATACTAACTGATAGAAAAATAAAATGACTCACAATAAGAAGAAGAGGAATGGTATTCAAATGTGGTTGGTGTCTTACACTTTGCAGGATTTGATGTATTTGCTCAGAATTAGACAACATGAAAATGTTAAACATTAAGTGCTATTTTCAAAAACTGGTGGAAATGAGTACTACAATCGTTTCAGCTATATTCTTGCATGATTTTTCACCTTTACTTTTTTTCCAGTCTTCTTTAACTTTCCCTCATCTTTACTGTTTACTCCTTATATTCAGTTTGTTTCCATTTTAAAATCTCTATTTTTCCTTTCAGATTTTGTGTTTTCAAGTTCTTACACTAGAGAGACAATGCATTGTTTACAAATGTGGATCTTCTGGGTACTTTTCCAAAACAACTGACAATATCGTACTACAGTGATATATGTGGAACCATGTTTAGAGCAGAACACTGGCCAAGGCAAATCTTGAAAACAACTAAAATGCCAATCACCTGATTAATATAAAAAGATACAGTATATTTATACAACAGAGTATTATTCAGTTATAAAGACAAACTTAAAGACTTTATATGTAGATGGATGTAAATAGTCTACACATAAGTGAAAAAATCATATCTTCTACAATTTTCAAATGCAAATTTCACATATTCAACAGATGAAGTGCTGTACAGTGGGCAGTTAGCAGGTGAGTTTGATTTGTAGTATATTTTTCAAACATTGGAAGTCCATTGTGTTACCAAAATTGGTTTTGCAGGTACTGCTGTCATCTACTAAGTGAAGAACATGTACACAGATACATAGGCTATCCATGCAGTGGATCCCTAAAATAGAATAATATAACATGATATGCAGAGAGAGCTGCTGCAAGACCCCAAACAAAACTGCAGTACCTAAAAATGATGATATAAAACCATATTATGCAAACATTTAATAATTTTAGGCTTCATTTCTTGGTAAATCTTTAAACAACAGTGTTTTCTGAAAGTAAATGTAACACATAATGCAGCAAAAGCTGTTATTGTTAAAATACAAAATATAAAGGATAAATTAAGAGACAGACCTTGACGTGGAATAAAAGAGGTAGCAAACTGATCTATTACTCTGACTTCAGTTTTCTGTGTTAGAGGGAAGGATTGGATCAATGCAGACACAGAGGAAAGGATATTCAAGAGACTTTCTTGAACAAACACCACTGAATTGGAGCAGTAGATGCCGTGAGCTACAACAGCTGCTGAGGGACCACAGCCAAGGCATCTGTCCTGTCCCCTGGATGGGTATTTGGCCAGATGACATTTTAGGAAATGAGCAGATAAACTAATGACTTGAAGCATCTATACAAGGGCTTTATCACAGGCTCAGGGTGACTAGGAGAGCAGCAACCTCTTCAGTAAATCTAAGGCTCCCTTCCAGCTTTATGACACGACCAAGGGGTTCTATCACAGCCAATGCCATGTGATGGAGTACAACGCAACATTGAGAATGATGCCTTCAAAATAATTAATGGCAAGAAATATTTTACTAAAAGCAACTGAAAATAAAAAGTTTTACATTGTAACAAAAACACCTGATTTTGGAGCTGCATTTTTTGTGTGTGTCAATTTTCCATTTGTTCCTCTATGAGAAATCTTACCAGAACTATATGAGAGAATTTCTCTCAAGGTGTTGAATTTATGATATTCCATTTTGATTTCAATAATTTTTCAATTTACAAAATTTGAAAATGATTATTTACATTTACAAAGGTGAAATTACAAATTGCAGTTCATATTTTAATAGAACCTGTGATAATGTGATCATTTTTATTTATCTCTAAAGTCATAGTATTCTATGACCCAACATATGGAAGTTTGGTAATAAAGACTACTACAACACACTGAATGAACACAAAGGAATCTTAAGACATGAACTCAAAAGTCTGACAAGGGGCTTCTGGAAATGACACAGCACCAGTGCATCCTTACATCACAATTATAAGGAAGCTGTGAGTTCTATGATTGCGGTCATTTTTACCTAAAGGTTAATAGAAACAATCAACAATAGAGGACTGACGTGTCACTATAGAGCTGTAAGAAAATACAGTCTCCTCTTTTTGGTTTTGTCTCATGCACTTATTAGTTCTACATTTCTTTTATTGGTGACAAGTGTAAGTTTTGTTCCTGCCATGTCTTACAACACAAGTCTAGTAATTGAGACAATGGAGGGGAGACTATGAATGAAAAGCAAATAAAGGAAATATATACTCCTCTTCTCTATGTTAGGAAAATGCTCATACTTTCCTCCATGAAGTTTTGATCATTACAAACATTGCTCTACTCCAGTCTCTTAGGGGCAATTTCTCATTCCCTCTCCTCAGGGCTGAACTATATTTTGTGTTCCTCTGGTATATTTCTGTGTTACCCTGCAGGGAAGCATGCACAGGCACACAAAAATTCCTTCCTGAACTGACATTTTAACAGAGTCTAAGGAGTCAGTGATGGCTTTCTGTGCAGAGGGCGCTCTTCGTACACATTGTCTGAGCTTGCTCTGACATTTTCACAATAACCAGAAGAGAACATGACTCTTGTCACTCACATTTCATGGTCTGAACAGAGAAAGGTGGAAACTTGCAAATTCCAAAGAACTCTTAAGGAGTACAGCTCTGCTTCAGGGACATCTAACTACCTTCAAGTTGGAAAAATTCTCTTTAACAGTGATGTGAGTTGCTCAGTCAATGCATGTCTGCTGCATAAAAATGGATCAAAAATTATATTGTGGACCCAAAATCATCTTAGATAATCAATGGAGAAAAAGTCATAGAATGTTTTTATTTTCTAGAATAGTTTTATAAGGTAATCCTACTTTAAATGCCACCAGGGCTGCTGGGGAGGTAACTCACAGGAATAAGTGCCTGCCTGGCATGTGCAAGGTCTTGAGCTTGATCTGGGGCACCACCAAATAAATGAATAAATAAATAAATATATAAAATGTGACCAAGACAAGTGAAATTTTAGGCACTGTTGGAAATGCACAAGGAAAAGTGAGAACCTATACATTGCTAATCACCCTGCCAATCAACATGCATGAAAATAACTTCCTGTATTGGACTGAATCTGTTTGGTTTACTTAGTTTTGCATTTTATTTGAGTACAAGATGCAGACTTGATATCATATTTACAAACACCATTAAAACAAATTCCTCTATTCATTAAGAGAATGTAACTATATATCTATCCTAACCACTTTAAATACACAGATACAAAAAGGACAAAATGGATACGAAATCTGTATCCTCTTTTTATGTTAATTTCCATCATTTAAATATTATAGGTGTGTAAACTAGCAAAATATTCTAAAAGAATTCAGTAGTCCATAATAGTATTGGGTCTTCTGTTTCACTGGCAATGTCACAAATTGTTGACCTGAGTCTCCTACAGCTCAACATATCACCATGGCTTTACTCCTTTTTTTTTTTCAAAGTTTTATTGATAAACAGATAGCATTGAGACAGTTTCAAATCAAATCGGAAGTACACTTTCAACAAATAATACACTGCATATATTCTTCTTAGTGGTCAATTGCTGTGGCTTTACTTCTTATACTTTGTTTTTACACTTTTGTGTTGGATGGTTTAGACCAAATAAAGCAGGACCTATGCAACAAGAGTTGTAGCTTTTGGGTCTGATAAGGTCAGTAAAATCCCCTCAGGATTTATACTGAGATCCTGTACCTCAGATTGTTTGTCAGTGTCAGACATGTGGATGAGTCACGGCCATTGCTTGGCCAATGTGCTCTCTGTGAAAGCCTGAGAGAGTGTTTTCTCTCCATGTGACTCTCCTTAGGCACACTCTACATCATCAGTAACTTTCCTCTTTGGCCCTATAATCTCCTTGATCAGAAAATTTGGGACACTGCCAAGTTACATGTTGTTACAGTACAAGTTCTCATAAGTCCTGAGTCTTAATTGACCTTGGAAGGCTAGGGCCAAAAAGTTGGCTTTCCCAAAGTAGTTAGGATAGATATATAGTTACATTCTCTTAATGAATAGAGTGATTTGTTCGAATGGTGTCTGTAGGTAGGATATCATGTCCACATCTTGTACAGCAATTAACCACTGGGAGGAATGTATGTAATGTGTTAGTTATTGAAATTGTCCTGCCAATTTGATTTGAAACTGTCTCATTGCTATTTGTTTATCAATAAAATTATGGGAAAAAATACATCCCTGCTGAACATATGCAAAAAAAATAAAATAAAATAAAATAAAAATAAATACTACTGCTTGTCATGACATACCAGTTACTGGCATACTGTCTCTCAAGTAAATGTTTGGTTTTTTTAAAAAGGGTAATAAATGAAAACAAGAGACAAGAAAGGAATATCACAAAACTGTCCTGCTACAATGATGTATCTGGTTAGATTTCTAAATTTCTGTGTAAAAATATGTAACTGTTTATTCCTATTTTTTAATTTCTTTTCTTCATATTATAGGGACTTAATGTTTAACATATCAGTACTTGATTGAAAATATCTGTTCCATGTTAAGCCTAAAATGTTTGATATTCAGACAGATATTGAGGTTAAGCTCAACTGCCTATATTTTCAGGTAACAATAACAAGCTTCTTTTCTAGAGGATTAACAACCTAAGCTTGCAGATGAGAATTTAGAGAAAAAGAAGAGCTGAAAGGACAGCCAACACTTTGGCCCTAGCCTTTCAAGGTCAGTCAAAACTCAGGACATAGGAGAACCTGTACTGTAACACGATGTAACCTAGTTGAGTCCCAAAATTTCTGATCAAGGGGATTATGGGGCCACAGAGGAAAGTGATTGATGATGTAGAGTGTGTCTAATGAGAGTCACATGGAGAGAAAACATTCTCTCAAGCTTTCACAGACAGCACATTGGCCAACCAATGGCCATGACTCATCCACATAGCTGACACTGACAAAGGATCTACAAACTGCGGTACAGGGATTCAGGATAAATTCAGAGGGGATTTGACTGACATTGTCAGATACAAAAGTTGCATTTCTTGTTATATAGGTCTTGCTTTATCTTGGTTTTAACCATCCAGCGGGAAAGTATAAAAATGAAGTATAAAAAGTAAAGCCATATTAATATGCTGAGCTGTAAAAGGCTCAAGTTATCAAATTCTGACATTGCCAGTTTTACAGAAAACCCACTACTATTGTGGACTGCTGGACTATATTGGAATATTTTGCTGAATTCATGTACCTACAATATTTAAAAGACAATGGAATACCCTTCTCTGACAAAACTAAACAAAAAAGGGGGATACAAATGAATGACCATTTTGTATCTGTATATTCAAAATAGTTAGGATAGACACCCAGGTGCTTTCTCTTAATTCAGTGAATAGAGAGATTTATTATAAAAGTGTTTGTGAAGAGGATATCATGTCTGCATCTTGTACAATGAATAACCACTAAGACAACACTATGCAATGTATTAATTATTGAAACTGTCCTACTGATTGGTTTTGAAACTTTCTCATTGCTATTTGCTTCTCAATAAAATTATTTTTTAAAAAAGTTGGCTTTCCTTGCAGCCCTCCTTTTTCTCTATTTTGGTCTGCAAACTTAGGTTGTTAACCATCCAGAAGACAAGCTTATTATTATTACCATATAACCTAGGCTGCTAAGCTTAACCTCACAATCTGTCTGAATATCAAACATCTTAGGCATAACATGGAACAGATATTTTTCATCAAGAATTGATATGTTGAACTTTGAGTCCCTATAGAATATGATGAAAAAAATTGAAAAATTAGAATATATTTTTAAAAATATGCATAAAAATTACATACTTCTTATGTTTACACATGAGTCCAAAAATCTAAACACATACAACCTTGAAGCTGGACAGTCCCACAATATTCCTTTTCCTATCTCTTGCCTTCATTCACCACCCCCTTCTTTTTGAACAATCATCTAACGAAGAGACAGCACAGCAGCAACTAGCATGTCATGACAAACAACCCGTATTCAGAAGACCAAAATAACAGGCACTCCAAGCATGAAACTACTATTACAGATTACCATTTTCAGTGCAGTTGCTTAGTTCACAGGTATCAGCATATATAGTTAGTCATCAGGGAGAGAATCTTTCCAATTCACTGCTAGATTCAAAAATCTTCTGGAAATACTCAGGATCATTGCCTTGCCCATCGTCTGCATATAATTGTATGGCTTGACATTGTCATGTTTCCTAGCTCTTTTTCTTTCCCTACTTGATTATTTAGTGCTTGAGATCCTGCTTTCCTTTCACTTGTAATACATTTTTATTTGTATTTCTACTTTTGAGTTCTTATACGAGGGAAACTATACTATATTTACACATATGTGTCTGGTTTATTTCACCTATGAGTATATGTTCAAGTGGCATCAACTTCAATATAAAGGCTTCGAGTTTATCATTCTTTATAGCTAACTCTTCATTGTGTAAAAATACCACAACTTATTCAAGCATTCCTCAGGTGATAGGCATTGTGGCTGCTGCCAAGATTTGGCTATCAAAAATTGTGCTGCCGTAAACATAGGCAAACTCATATCCCTATCATATGATGTTTTCAGATCCTTTGGAAAAATTCCCAGTAGAGGAATAGCTG
>NW_004524964.1:174130-174644 GCF_000260255.1 Octodon degus
TTTTCCAAATTTGTGGATTGCATTTTCACTTTGTTGGTAAATTCTTTCACATTCAAAAACTTCTCAGTAAGAGCAGGTCCAGGTTGTTAATGCTTTCAACTGTTTCCCATGCCAATTGATTTCTGTTAATGAAGACTTTGCCTACCCCTATGTCTTCAAAAGTTCCTCCTACTTTCTCTTCCAGGAGATTTAGTGTCTCTGATTTAATGTTTAGATCTTCAATCCATTTTGACTTCAGTTTAGTGCATGATGATAGACCTGAGTTAAGTTTGAGTTTTAAGCATGTAGAGAGCCAGTTTTGAAAGCACCGTTTGTTAAAGAGGCTACCTTTCTTGCAGTGAGTATGTTTGGTCCCTTTGTCAAAGATAAGGTGACTGAGTGTGTTCGTAGGGCCTTCTGCATCTTCTGATTTATTCCTTTGATCCTCAACTCTATTTTGTTGCCAGTACCATGATGATTTTATTTTAATTTTATTTTTTGCCATAGTTTTATTGATAAACAAATAGCAATGAGA
>NW_004524964.1:200810-205509 GCF_000260255.1 Octodon degus
TTTAAACCTTTCTGTAGTTGCTTATTTACTTCCGATGCTACTAATTCATGTATTTCAGCTAAGTTAGTGTCCACTGTATTTGTTCTGGTTGGGCATTGTGTTTCCTCCATATGTTTCTGCATTTGATTCTTAAGTTCAGATGCTATAAAGTCAGAGTTTTCTTTTTTTTTTTAATTCCAGAAATTAATTCTGCTCTGAGTTCCTCTATATCTTTCTGCTGTTGTTTATTTACTTTCGACGCTATTGATTCATTTAGTTCAACTGAGCTAGTGTCCTCTGCACTTTTTATGGGTGGGCTTGAGACCTACAGTTGCATTTTGCTTCTTGTCTTTATCATTTCATTTAACATTGACATGTGGCCTTTAGTGTAGAGCTTTGGTGCAATTACGTTATCACTTAATGAAATTTGGGTACTGATATACCAGGTTCTAGTTCATGAAGTTGTGCCTGGCTTGGGTTAGGCTACTGTGCCCAGCTCCTTACTACTGTTTCCCTTGGAGGTGGGCCTGCTGTACACCTCTGGTAAGATGATCTGTTCCTGGATTTGCTGTGTGGTTTTGATCCTAGTCTCACTGCAGGGACTTTAGCTGTAGGATTTTAACTCAAGCCTGTATGCTAGGTCTTGGCTGGGTCTGGAAGGGTATGAGGAGAGGGCGCGAGAGAGCCCAGAAGCTCTCCCATACACTCACCAGTGTTGTGTTTTGGTGGGTCTACAGGACTCCCAAGAGCGCGGCAGGAGTTCTTACTCAGATGGCAGGCTCGCTGGGTCTGGCCAGGCAGGGGAAGGTCCAGATAACAAGGGCAAAGGCCTCTTACATTGTGGGTCTGGGCTTGGAGTGGTGGGCAGGCACAAGACAGAGCAGAAGCTCTCCCCCACACTCACAGGGCCTGGATATTGAATGTCCATTTTGTATCTGTGTATTCAAAATGGTTAGGATAGATATATAGTTACATTCTCTTAATGAATAGAGGAATTTGTTCTAGTCGTGTTTGTAAATAGGATATCAAGTCCGCATCTTGTACAGCAATTAACCACTAGGAAGAATGTATGCAATGTGTTAATTATTGAAACTGTCCTACCAATTTGGTTTGAAACTGTCTCATTGCTATTTGTTTCTCAATAAAATTATGGAAAAAAAGAACTGCAACAAAGGCTAAGTAACAGGACATAACCTACCAATAACAAGTCCCAAATGGAGCATGAACAACAGGGGATGAACTGCCAATTAGGGCTTGGATGCTTGAACAGACCAACTTTTGATAAACTGGATCTAAGTGGATATGGAGGATGGTGCTCACTGTCTGTGCAGCTATTGCCGTCTTCCTGTTCTGTGGTCTTCTTGTTTTTGTCGTGGCCTACCTTGCACTTAGGACATGTCCACAATTTTCAGTTATTTCTTTTTCTCCATTTTCCCTCTTATTCTTCTTTTATGTAAATAAAAGTTGCTTTTGTTTCTCTTACTTTCCCTCTTCTAATATTTATCATGAAAGAGTTTGCCATCAATGGCTGAAACTCAGAGGATGGCAGAAAGAACTCTGGAGACTACAGAACCACAAGGTGGGCAGCAGAATGAAGCCAAATAATTGCACTGCACAAGATTATACTGAGAAGTGTCCCTGAAGTGGTGTCCTGGGGAATCTACAGACTGACTGATAAGCCCCACCCCACCCCGGCCCTGTGATGGGGTCAAGTGGAGCCCTGTCAGCACGGGGAAGCTGAGGCTAGCAGCTCAGCCGTCAGTGATGCCAGAGCTCTCCTACGTCTCCTTTCCCTGAGTTTCACCTCACACTAGTAATATGACAAGATCAGCAAAACGGGGAGAACAAACAGTTAGAGGAAAAGAGCATCTGATGAGCCTCTTAAGTCTGTTGAGACACCACAACAGAAGGTAAAATAGTATTTAGTAGAACATGAGAGAGAGCTACAACTTAACTGAACTGGAGTTGTTAGACCCAAAGGGAGTGTAGCACACGGAGCATTTGCAATATGATACACAGGAGATGGGAACGCACTAGGCGTGATGGAAGATGTACGTTAGTGATTGAAAGACATGTTACGTTTGTGTCCTGGCAATTACCTGTGAATCGCCTGCTATTCCTGGCCACAGTCTTAAGACAGATCTTTCATTGTTTTTTGATACACTGAGAACTTCAGATCATACAAGGTTGGCTTTCCTAACGTACTCTTAGAATTCATGGAGATTTATTCTACAGCTAAAATGAGTTATACTTATGTAAATCTTCGATGTTCATAACCTGACTCAGATTAATTCACTGTGATCCTAAAAGCATGTGTTAGCTGTCTCATTTGCTTTTGACCATTTTGATAAGAGTTTCACAGTGGTGCTCCTAGGTTTTCCTTTATTTTGAAGCAAAGTAGAGAAAGAATGTAGGTCAAAACAAGTTTAAATAATTTGCCAATGCTGAAGTGACCACTTTTATTGTATAAGCACATATTTGTCGTCTTACATCCAAGATATTATTAAAAAGTTAAAACTTGGAAGAAACTTCCAAATGATCCATTGTTGGGCGCCATCTCTGGAACAGAAAGAATGAATGTGATCTCAGCATTTATTGTACTTAAGAACATCAACCAACAACTCCTTCAGGTACTCAACAATTTTACGGTTATCATAAAACATGCAGCGGAAAAAGTTCTGAAAACTAAAGAGGCGAACAAGTTCTACATTTGATTGCAGGTTCTGAAGTCCTCTATAGGGAGCGTATTCCACATCTGTTGTAATTTCATAATCAAACTATGAAAAAAGAGATAGAATTATTAATACTATTAGTAAATTTTATGTTTGTTTTTTCCCATTAAATGAGAAAATTACCACAGCCATCATGCTCTTAAGAAAACATAACATATAAAATTCCTGCTTATAGTTTGTAATTATGTACTAGTTATTGTGTTGGTCTTTTTTGAGACAAACTCTCACTGTGCAGTTCAGGCTGGGCTTGACTCACATTGTAGACATGTGCTGATCTTCCTGTCTCAGCCGCCGTGGTGTTGGGATTACAGCCATGTGCCATCATACGTGGTCATTATATTTTATTTTTAAAATGGTACATGATTTATAAGAAAATCTGAAATACCTTGGAACATTCCAACACTAGAATTTTCATATATCAATAGACATACATATTGAAATACATTTTTTTGTGGTGCTGGGGATTGAACTCAGGATCCTGAACATGCCAGGCAAGCACTTCTACTGAGCTGTCTCCCCAGCCCAACATATTCAAATACTAATTCACCATGGTATGAGGAGTTATTTAGGAAGATTATGTAAAATGAAACTAATTTTTGTTTCAAAACATGCAGGAAAACAGCAGTGATGCTCACACTCTATATATTATAAAATGCAGACCATTCTGGGAGAGATACATCCCATATATTTCAGTAATAACTATGAACTAATATTTGTGGGACATAGCTGGTGCTCTGTCCTCCTCAGGGTCTTCTGCATAGTAGCTAAGGTGGGGATGCAATTCAGGATAATGTGGTTTCTCTCCTTTTTTTTTCACCTCCTTCTGAATCATTCCTCTGGCACAAGAATAAAAAGGAAAGAATCTGTCTAGAATCTAGATACTCCTGTCCTGGATAACTGAAGAAAAATTTGTTGTACAGATTCTTCACTGAATTCCCTTCCATAGAAATATTGAAAAACCCACCACAGGAAGAGTCACATCCTGAGTAGCTTAGTAGACAATGGTCGAAAGAAACACCTTTCAAAGAAGGAACTACTAACTTGCTCAGATCCTGTGAATTTCCAAGGTTCCTACTTTGTTTAACAGCAGGCCAGAAGATGGAACATGGAGTTGAAGTGCTGGTACACTGATTCATGAAGTGAGAGATATCCACACATTTTATACAGTAGTGAGGATCTTTCATCAGACAGCAAGAAGCACCTCAAGGAGCTCACCTGGCTGGAAAGCTGTATTAGGACTTCTTGAAGATGCTGGTTAAGCCCTGAACGTTGATTGATGTGGTATTTCACAGAAGTACTAAATTCCAACAGGTGATATGCTTCATTTAGAAGGATTTTCATGGATTCCCTCCAGGAGTTCAATAAACTGAGCACATATTTGAGACGCTGTACATGCTGATACCAAAGTTAGAGAAAGTCATTAATGCATTCATTTTGCTCAAAAAAGCTGAACTAAATCAATGTTGTTATTTTTGTGTGTGTCAAACATTTTTCTATGAATAATAAAATTATCAGAAAAGTCTAATTCCACTGACACTTGTTTATTTACAACAGGAAAAGTACAAATCTAGTGTGTTAAATATTGTAAGACATGCAAACAACAAAATCCAAGTTTGTTTTCCCTCTGAAATGCCATTTTTGTTGTTGTTGTTGTTGTTGTTGTTGTTGTTGTTGTTTTAGATCTATTCAAATCTGTGCTTTGTTCAGGGAATCAGATAAAGGAAATCGTAACTGTAACCGTTAGAGGTCTCATAACACTTAGGCCCTGACATATAGGCTTTCCTGTCGTCACAACAGAGGTCAGGCTTGTAGAGGTCCAAACCGAGAAAGAATTCTGCACAGCTCATGCGCAGTGGGGTGGCTTTCAGTTACTCCAGGAGGAGGCCTGGGAGCAATTGCTACTGCAGAGTGAGGAAGTCAGCCTCAGAGAAGCAGAAGCAGAAAAAGCAAGCGAGTATTGCGCCACCACGAGATACTACACGTGGGTC
>NW_004524964.1:205719-210567 GCF_000260255.1 Octodon degus
ATGCCTTATCAACTACATCGTTTAATTTTCCGTTCCCTGCTTTCTCTTTCGCTGTCTTTCTGCACAGGCGTGACTGCTGTAACCTGATTACAGAGCCGCTTGTAGCCCGCAGGACAGCGGTGTCACTGCGCTGCCCCAGCTGTCCTGGCAGAGCTGGGAGCGGACTCACTTTAATCCCCCATTCGTGGCTTCTGTCATCCAGAGCAGGGGTGATGGCTGTGTGGCAAACATCAAAAGGTACAATCAAGGGGAATGGTCCATTGAAATATTTCTTCTCCTAGTAAGATTAAAGAAAATATAGTTTCTTAAAAACTGAATCCATTGTGACAATACTAGTAAATTACATGAATGTGAAATTCTTCAAAATGAGAACTACACAAAAACTGACAATTGTACCGTACTGATGTCTCACTCTTGGAGAACCAGCCGAGTTTGACTCTCAAAACTGCTCTTTGACTAAAAGACAGGTCATGAAACTAAGACCATGTGAAAAGACATAAGCACTGCACTAAATTTCCCCAATGACCAAACTCAGATAATTTTCAAAAGAGAAGATGCACAGCAATTCTCATGGCCCTGATCTAAATCTTGAAGGCATGGGAGACTGATACTGGGCGCCCGCTCCCCAGAAAGTTGTCCATGTGTGCTATCCATTCTAGAATTAGTCACTGAGGACCCTTCGTGTAGGCAGGGACGATGAAAGAGCTGACATAGGGAATCAGTACACTGTCACCTGCTTTTAAAATGATGCATTTCATCAGTGGAGAACTGGTGAGAATATTTTCTTTTCTCTTCATGTTTCTTTAGGAAAGAATTTTAAATCATCTGAAAGCTATTTTGAGTGATTTAACCTCATTGTTTGCCCAATGTGCTCTCTGTGAAAGCCTGAGAGAATGTTTTCTCTCCATGTGGCTCTCCTTAGGCACACTCTACATCATCGATCACTTTCCTCTTTGGCCCCATAATCTCCTTGATCAGAAAATTGATTGGTGCAACTTTTTTGTTCTGTTTTGTTTTTGTAGTACCAGGGATTGAGCTCAGGACCTTTGCCTGCCAGGCAGGCGTTCATGTCACTGAGCTATATACCCAGCCTACAGGTGTAATTAATGTTCCTTTCTTTCATCCTTGCTCCCCCTCTTTTTAAACGTCTGCTTACTTTATTTATTTTTAGTGTGATTTATTTTCTCTTTTGTTAAACATCTATTCAATACCTCCTTAGGTGAAATTTAGTCAATTTCTTTCTAACAAATTATAGCATTTTATTGACTATTGCCCACACTGATTCTTGAATGCTTGCTAACAACTACTTCTTTAAGTTATGATATAAAATACATCCACACTGGCACAACCTCATTGTGTCCTCAATTTTGTACTCCTATTTCTCATAGGAAAAACTACTACATAAATATTGAATAGTAAGTACAAACTCCACTGCAAGGAGAAATGTGAGTGTTGTATCACTTTTCAAGATCCTGTGAACAAAGTTTATTTACTTAAAAAAAAATAAGAATTGGGGCTGGAGAGATAGCTAGCAGTGTAAGTGCCTGCCTGGTAGGTGCAAGGACCTGAGTTTGGTCCCTTGCACTGCATGTCATGCCAGCCTAAGCACTACATGCCATCTCAGTCCCTTCTGGGCACACAGTACTGGAACTGAAACTAGGCTTCCTGGCGCAAGCCTGTAACACCAGCTGTAGGGTGGCTGAAGCAGGAGGATCACCACAGTCCCCGACGTCAGGCAGACCCTGCACAGATTACCTAAACAAACAAACAAAAGAATAAGAACCACATTTACCTCTTTTTTCATTACTCTTATAATTTCATTATTTTCATGTACATTTTCTAACATCCCATTTCCCTTCTTCCTCACGCTGTGTTAAATTTCATTTTCTCTGTTTGTGTCAAATGCCATGATGTATATGCATCTATATTTGTCAATTTAGTGTGTTCTTTCCTGGGATTCCATATTAATTTTACTTTATTTGACAAAACGATAGCTACTAAGATTTCTTTTTAATAGCATTTTAATCTACACATCTGCATATTGTGAGTTTCACCATATAATCAAACAAAATATTTATCCTGACACATTTAGTCAAAAAACAGTAAAAAATATTTTAGTACATTAGAAGTAGTAGATTGAGATTAAGTCTGCAGAAAATTTCTAAGAGTAGTATTAAGCAAAGGTGGAGAAATTTGAAGGTGTTTGCGAGGAAGTTTGGGAAGTTAGAAGATAGCTGTGATGAAAAAGGAAGACTTCAACATCTTTGATGTGACTTTAAATGACTACAACCGTTAGGGAAGACGTGTGGATACTCTTCAAAGCTCTAAGTACAGAAATTCCACTTCCCACAGCCGATGTCTATCTAGTTATCTTCCCAAAAGAGATGAAGCAGCATGCTTTGGTCATACAGGCACCCGTGAATATGACAGCATAGTTGATTCATAGCAACTAACTCTTGTTACCAGTATTTAGGTGGATGAAAGAAGAAAATGAAATATCTGTCCGGAATGAAATGAAACTCAATCCTAAGGTAAGATTATTTTTTTACATGCTGCAGGGAAAAGGAATACACCTTATAAAGACAATGTTAATTGAAATAAGTGAGAAACACAAGCTCAAACACCTTACTGCAGTTATCTAATGTACAGAGAAAGAGCAAAAAAGGCTGATGAGAAGAATAAAATGACAGATCTTTGGTAAATGATTAGGGGCCTAGAGATGGATAGACATGGGACAAAGGAGGGGAAAGAGACATAAGAAAAGTTAATCTGCATCCTGGAAGGGGACAAATAGAGCTCAGTGTGTGAGCTTTATTGGGGCAAGACAAGCATATTTACAGCAACATGGCATAAAAAGGGTGACATACTTATGTCTGATAAAACAAACAAATAATTTGAAGACTAAACTATACAGTAAAATAAATACTGTCAAATTCGTATTTTGTTTAGTGAAATCATATATTTTTAATTTTTATTACTGTTTTCAATTCTGCTTAAAAATAAAAGCAGAGAAGGTTTCTGGACACAGAGGTAAGCGGAAGAGACCACTGAGAAAGGTTAGGAAAATCTCTGATGCCTGTTGAGCGCAGGACCCTTCCCTGTGCTGAGCAGGAGCGCTGCGCCTGCAGCCGCACTCTAAGGACCCACAGGGAGGCAGGTGTGGGGAGCGGGAATTACAGCAGCAAGAGAAGAGTTTAACCAAGGCATGGCGCGCAGTGTGCACACACCGGGAGGCGCTCCCTGTGGAGGCCTCTGTCGGCCTAAGCTCTAGTCTCTTCATTACCACATCACTGACCTACAGTTCAAAGCAACAAATTTTCCAGATAATTTCTTGAAAGAAAGAGTGAATTGTCTCCACAAATCTCATGGCCTTTCTGTTGTGCTTACGGGCACCTACTTGGGAAATCGTAAAATAACGTTTTCCAGCATAATGAGGTTTCCAAAAGCTCTCCGTTTTGGCTTTTCCCTCTGGCATGAAATGAGTTTAGGTTAGTTCGATTTGATCCCCCGGCCTCACCGCAAAGCTAGCCACATTTCTTGGATGTCTGCAGCGCATTCTGTGAAGAGGACTGAGCTGTGTCCCTGCACGCAAGAGCAGGAAACCCGTGCTCCTGCTGTGTCCTGAATAAAGGGGTGTGTATTCACTCTTTATTTTGTGAAAATTATACTAAATGTGCTTTAACTCATAAGATTTTTTAAAAATATTAAAATCATTTTCTTTGACAAACAGATTCCATGAAACTTTCTTACAATTCTTGTTCAGGATTATTACATTATTTTACTTGATCAGATATATTATTGGAAATTTGGAGGATACGGTTTCCAATTTTAATTTTTGAGCAACTCAATTTTTTTGAAATCTCCCTTTTAGACAGGGCAAAGGGGATGTACTTACATATTCATTCATGAGTGATTTACTGAAGTAGAACATGACGTGAGCCTCAGGGATCAAGGGTAGAATCTGCTTTCCATAGTTCTGGATGCGTTTCTGGTCGCAGACACTGGAGGCCACGTCCTCAAACAGGAGCAGGCTTGACATGAGCAGCAGCAGCAGGACCAGCCCTGCGTGAGCCAAAACACAAGGCACTCAGAGATGCTCTATTAGGAATGGTTATGAGCATCCATCCTGGAGAGGAAACTTGGTCTCTCCTTGAGTCCTAGGATGCATGAAGTAGGGCAGCAACAGCTCCTTGTGCTGTGCACATTTAAAATAAAGTCATAACTGTAGAGAAACACCGTGAGGAAGTTGCGTGGTTCCAGGACATTTTATTCCTCTGAGGAAGTGCCTCTCTCACAGCTGAGAGCCCCAGACTCTGATTTTCCACCTGCTGGAGAGTGTGGTGGGGCTAGGCCACCAGCTGACTTCCTGAGCACTGCTTTAGTGCCAGCCAGCACAGCAGTGACCAGCAGCTTCGCGTGTAAACTGCTGGCGTCCAGCACCGTCTGGTGGCACCAGCACCTCTAGGTGGGCTGCACTGTGCCAAACCATGATTTCCCTCTGAATCATGCAAAAGTTGTGCTCAGGGAACTTTACGTCATTCGCTTAAGTGTTATGGTTCTCATGAGCTTTCCTGCAAATATTAAGCAGTGCGATTCTCTGAGGCATTATAATTTATGTTCCACAATTGGAGAGTTGGATTTTGGAAGCTGATATGCCTAGAATGCCATAGTGTATATGTTTTCTTTGTCTCCTTTTTTGATAAAATATAAGCATAAAATTCCATCTTGGTTGCACTGTGAAGGAAACCCTATCAGCAAGACAGTGCCATGACTGGGAACTGCTCACTCAGCACCATCAACTTCATTTCTGTGACCCTTTCTGAGAACTTTAAATGTTTTTCTACATTC
>NW_004524964.1:218467-226830 GCF_000260255.1 Octodon degus
GGAATAATGATGTAAAAGTGGGTAATAATTAAGAGCACATTTTGCTTCACTCAAATAAGAGACACTGTATGATAAATAAGCTTATGTGTCACATTTCACTCAGTATTATATTTTTTTAAGTGAACAAGAATGAAGAGAAGTAAGGAGAGTAGATAAAAGAAGGATAGTAGGATAGATCTCTCCTGAGAGGGAAAAGATTCACAGGAAGAAGGGCAAGAGCTGAGGGGAAAGGGAAGGGTAATTAAGTACAATAGAGGTATTCGAAGTGCAAGATACTAACAAGCTCTACAGATGTAAGCCTTACAAGGCATAATAGGATTTGTGACCAATTTCCAGAAGAAAGGAAATCAGGATGAGTATCTAGGGCAGAAGGCAAGCGTGAAACGGGGGAGAAGGTGAACGAAATCGCAAAAGAAGCAAGCTACGGTGTGTGCATGTACCCACGTCCATAGAGGATGGAAAATGGCATGTACCTCAAACACACAGGAACAAACTTTTAAACATATACACAGTCTTCTGGAGAACTTAGTTTAGACCTCAGATATTGCCAAATAACAGCCCTGCAGTTGCACCATCCCAAGATGATTTCATCATTGCATTAGTCAGCTGCGCCCATCAGCCTAAGCACACTGCCATGTTTCTTTAACAGTGAACTTTACACTAACATGTGAAACACAGCTGTATGTGATAACATGGTGATGAAGGAGCTCTTTTATAAGTCCATAGATGTTAGTTTTACCAATCAATTCCATACAGAAAAGACAGCTCTGCACCCTGTGTGCATTTATATCAGAAAGGACAAATTGTTTGAAATTTCATGGTAATATTAGTCACCCATAGTCAGACTGTCTATTGGGCAGGCTGAGCACCATGGGAAATCCTCAAGACTCTTTTGATGCTGGCAGTTTGCACACCCAGCCCTGGTGCTCCGCCCAGGTCATCCTGGGGAAGCTCCACCCCAGGTGCCAAGGAAATTGTGAATTAGCTCAGCAAAGGAAGACACATATGGCCTAGAATCCACAATTATGGTCACCATTCCTTAAAGCACATGGTTAGCTACCACAATATTGCAAGCTCCGTCTGTCTTATTCCCACTCTACCTAATACAGTTGAATATTCTTTTATTAACAGCCAACACCCCTGACTTTGAAACCTTGCTGGTGATCTAGGCTATGTACACCTATGTGTGATACAACATTGTTTTCATTTACTATTTTATGGAACAGAGGTAATTCTAAAACATTTTATATGATCTCTACAACTAAAATAACTAGCCTTCCTCCAAGTGTTAGGGAACCTATGTGAAAATTCTGTAGAGGATTAAGTATATTTATCCAGACTGAGGTTTCTGAATCCAAAACTAATGATCACTCAGTTAACTTTGGAACATCAGCACCACTCTAGCTGCACCTTGGCTAAAGTCTACTGATCATTGTACCTCCTTAAGGCCCTACTTTTATTGCAGGTCCACTCACGTTTGCACTAGTTCAAATCCCTGGTGAAGTGGACTTTGAAATGTTTGTTTCCTGTTCTTAAATGTGTAGTTTCAATGTTAAAAAGATCATTTTCCAATGGATGACAAAGGAGTACCTTGTGAGTTTTCCTTAGTCTATCAGGATTTGCCCTGAACAATACCTTACATCATTTTCATACCAAGTTTTTTGGGTCTGTAATCTGGTACATGTGGAACTTACTTCTTTATAGTTATGATTTGAGGAAGATACTTTCAATTGCCCTGAAAAGATTCTGCTTATATAATTTTAATACAAATTGAATGGCCTTCCAATCTATATCACATCTGAGAGAATCATACATAGCCAGGGCTAAAGGTCCACACAAATCACAGCTTCCACCATGCCTTAGACTATGCTGTCCTTTATAATCTTGAGCTCAGAGAACTTATTCTTCCTTAACTTGTTCACAGTGCCTACGTGCAAGCAGCCAGCATAATCATACTATTTAGTCTTCCTGGTGTAATGCAAGTTGTTGTGCATAGACTTAATAGATTACTTGCATCACAGAAAAGGAGAACTGGCACAATCTATTGGATCCATATTACACATATTTAAAGTTTATAATTCAGTATATCAGTACACTCTATATTATAAGAAGAAAAAAAGTCCCTACTTTAATTTCATTAAATTATAGAACCAACTTCAGAAAACACTAGTTCAAGTACTTGAAGCAATCTTCAATCTTCTGTTTCTTTTTTTTTTTCTCCAAATGCCTTCAGGGCAGGTTTGGCTGGCTGGAGTTGTGGGGATCAAACCACAGCAACCTGAGCCTGACTGCTTTGTTGAAGCAGCCACTTAAAGAATTGAGCTAAGGGGCAGGCCCCCCAACCTTCTGTTTCTTGAACCATTCTGATAACAAATTGTACAATATAAATTTATTCTGTCAGAACTGAAGTAACAAAACTGGTAAATCTACATTTATATAGCTCCCTAAGAAGTTTTATTAAGTAAACTTAGAGGATAAGAGAGAGCAGAATCACCCAAGGACGCACTTATGGTAGACGCCCTGATGATTCAATCACTGCTCAGGCCAAGAAGCTGGAAACTGCAGGGCAAGAGGAATCAATGACGCTGCCCCAGTCCAGGGTTGCATATCTACATACATGATGGAACAGCAATGACATGATTCAGTGTTGTACCTGTAGGGAAACTGGAATCCTACAATCACAGGAGACTTCAGCAGCAAGACATTCACCAAGTCAAGCTGACTGTCGATTTTCAAAAACATCAAATTCTTCTGTTTTTACTTCATCAAGCACTCTGTTGCCCGGGATGGTGACACCACACTCAGCATGGCTTCAGTTCTACCCTGAGTTCTGTGGTAGTCCATCTTGACCATCTCCAACTACACCCCACCACCAACCCAAATTGTTGTTTAATAAGATGCCTGATTAAATAGTTTGTTACTTCTCAAATTGGCACAAAATAAAGGCAATATGAATTGTTATTGAATACAAAATATTGGAAAGTTTTAACTTGTATGCAGGAAAATGTTCTACAGAAATACTGGACATTCTCTTTAGTCAATCATAAATGAAGGAAACAGAAATAATAAAAATATATAAGTTGGTGTTCAAATAAGCCCAAATGTGTTGTGAAAAGTAATTGTTTATTAAAATGTGTGAGGACTAGGGAGATGGCTCAGTAGAATAAGCACTTGCCTGGTGAGCACAAGTTCCTCAATTTAATCCCCAGTTCCAAAAAAAAAGTATGAAAAATGTGTGGCTTTATGAATGAATGGCATCAGCACACGCATACTGCCATTCAACAGACAAATATTAAAAAGATGTTTCCGTCACGCTCCTGCCGAATTCAAGGCTGAGACTCTGATATGGTAGTCCAGGTTCAAAATTATAATGCACAAATAATGTCAGCTGAATTTCAAGTGACATGAGAACTTAGTTACGAAAATCTCAACAAAAGGGAAAGACAGCCACGAAGGGTTACGCTTATGTGTGTGGAAGGGTGCGGAATAGTGCACAAGTGTGATGACAAAGACAGTGTCTGGAATGATGGAAATAAAAGGACACAGAACTTAGTGAGGTCTCTTCCCATTCTCTGCTCCTGCTGCTGCCGTTCTTCTTGTCCCGAGTATAGCTCACCTCCTCGTTCTCCACCTTCTTCCTCTTCTTCCTGCTCCTCTGTTCCTTCTACTTCTGCTTTTCCTGTGTTCTCCCACTACTCGGGATGGCTCACATGCACGTAGCACTGACCCTCCTAACCACCATGCATATTTTGTTCTCTGTACAACACAAGCAGTTGCTTGGTCTGTGCTTGAACTCGTGGTGCTCATTCCGCCCACAGTGCGGGTATCGCCCGAGCGCTCCACCGCAGGCATTTTTCACATTCTGCCTTGCATCTCTGTATCTTTGAACATGAGCATGCATGTTTCCACTGGGTCACAAGAGGGAATCTCTGGCACTGAGGATCTCATGAAAATCTCTAGTAGAATGCAGATAAGTTTTTATGTCCTGCTTCAGGGAAAGGTTTTGAAAGAAGAACAAAATTTTTTTCTATAATTTTTATTCATTTTCTTGTAGTTTTTGTATTTTTTTATTTGAACAAAGACAAGGTTAGAGTAAAAAGTGACAGCTCAAATGATATAGTTTCAAAACAAGAATAGAAAGTAAACAATGGTTGTTACATTACATATTTCCATCGTCAAATCTGTTCAGCAGATGACTGCTCTGGGTGACTGTCAGAGCAGTCATCCGCTGCACTCTTTATTGCACGATCTGCCCAAGAGATCTGGGGTGACAGAGAGCGTTGAAGGTCCATTTTTATGCTTAACAGTGGCCTACATGTCTCTGGCTTCCATTGCATTGGCCAGAATTCATCCACATGGGCGGACTAATTACAGCACAGCAGAGAAATGAGGTCCTACCATGGGCACACCTGAGAAGAACGAAGGACTTTTGTAAATCGGCCTCCTATCTCAGTCCTCAGGACGACTGCCACCCACAACAGTGTCATTTTATGTGCACGGAGGACTTGCAAATAACTGTAATATTTTAACATCAACACTTTACTGTTTTGTTCTTTAAGCAAGATGAAGTATTCCTAGACCTCATTAAGGGCAAGTCTGGCAAGGCATGTGGAGCTGGGGATCTAAATGCCGTCCCTGCGCCTCAGTGGGTTTGCCCAAGCTAGCGCTTAAACAACTGAGCTAACCTGCAAGACGCAAAAGTAGTACATTATTTGGTAAAAATTTAAATTGGTTCATAATTAGAAGAACAAGAGGAACGTATTCAAATATGGTTTGTGTATTGCACTTTACAGGCTTCAATGTATTTGCTCAGAATTAGACAACATGAAAATGTTAAGGATTAACTGCTATTTTCAAAAAATATTGGAAATGAGTACTACAATCATCTCAGCTATCCTGGATATATTCTTGCATGATCTTTCCCCTTTATTTCTCTTCCGATCTTTTTTCCCTCTCCCTCAACTTTATTGTTTACTCCTTACACTCAGTTTGTTTCCACTTTACTACCCCTATTATTCCTTTTAGATTTTATTTTTTCAGGTTCTTACACTAGGGAGACAATGAGTTATTTACCCATGTGGATCTTCTAGGTACTTTTCCAAAACAACTGACAATATCATAACACAGTGATATATGTGGAACCATGTATAGAGCATAAAACTTTGGCCAAGCGAAATCTGGAAAACAACGAAAATGCTGATCACTTGAGGAACGTATAAAAAGATACAGTATTTTTATACAATGGAGTATTATTCAGTTATAAACAAAGACAAATTTGAGGCCTTTATATGTAAATGGATGCAAATAGACTGCACATGTAAGAGAATTAAATCAGATAATCTATAATTCTAAAATGCAAATATAACATATTCAAATGATGGAGTACTGTGCTGTGGGCAGTTAGCAGGTGAGTTTGATCTATAATGTATTTTTAAAACATTGGCAGTCCACTGTATTTCCAAAATTGGAATTGCAGGCACTACTGTCATTTACTAAGTGAAGTTCATGTGCACAGATACATATGTTATCCATGCATTTGACCCATGAAGTGGAATAGTATAACATGTTAAACCAAGAGAGCTGCTGAAAACCCCTAAACAAAAATGCAGTACCTAAGACATGATGATATGAAAAGCATATTATGCTAGCATTTAAAAATTATTAGGCTTCATTTCTCAGTAAATCTTTAAACAATGATTTCTTGAAAATAAAATATACTACATGATGCAGGAAAAGCTGTCATTATTAAAACACAAAACATAAAGGATAAAGTGAGAGATAGATCTCAATACAGAATAAAAGAGGCAGCAAACTGATCTAGTACCCTGACTTCAGTTTGCTGTGTTAGAGGGGAGGATTGGATCGATGCAGACACAGAGGAAAGGAGACTCCAGAGACTTTCTTGAACAAACAACAGATCCAGCCACAGCCAAGGCGCAGTAAGTGTGTGGGAGAGATTCCTGCTACCTTGCACCCACAGGACCTGTACTGTCCATACCCAGGCAAGCAGCGTGATTAAGACCTGCTTCCAGGTCCTCAGGACCACCCCACCATTCTGCAGCCACCCCGCATGCCTGCCAACTGAGTGAGAACTTCTGCCACATTCTCGGGACTCCCAGATCCAGCCCTAGACAAAACCATGTGAGTGTGTAGGAGAGCTTTCCCTCTCACCTACACCCCCTTGTCCCCCTCAGACTCAGCTTAGGCCTAGCATACAGGCCAGGGATGAAACTCTTCAACTGCAGTCCCTGCCGAGAGCATAGGGGTAGAACCACCAAGCTAGTCAAGAAGCAGAACATCTTGCCAGAGGGGCACAACAGGATCACTCCAAAGGGCTGCAGAAGGAAGGAGCTGAGCACAGCAGCCAGACCCAAGCCTGGCACAACTGGATAAATTCAAATTTTGTAGATCTGCAACTGAATTTCAGTAGGTGCTAAGGTTAAAACTGCACAGAAGAACTACAACAAAGGTCACAAGACAGTGCTATACCAAATGACAAAGAGAAGGAGTAAAACGCAATCTCAGACCCCAAGCCCATCCATAACAAGCACAGAGGACACTAGCACAGAACAAATTGGGAATCACGCAGCTGAAATCAATGAATCAACAGCTTCTGAAATAAAGAAACAACTACAGAAAGGTATAGAGGAACTCAGACCAGGGATTTAAAAAAATCACTGAATTAATAACATCTCAAGTAATGAATCAAATACAGAAACATATGGAGGAAACCCAATGCCCACATAGAACAAGTGCAGAGGACATTGGCTCAGCTGAAATGTGTGAATTAAGAGCAGTGAAAGTAAATAAGAAACAGCAGAAAGGTATATAGGGACTCAGAGCTGAATTAATTTCTGAAATAAAAAAAGAAATCTCTGAACTCATAGCATTTGAAGTAAAGAATCAAATACAAAAAAATATGGAGAAAACCCAAACTGAAAAAAAACTCTGCAGTAAAAGAATTAATAATTGCTTCTAAAAAGAAATTGATTTAAAAAAGTAGAGGAGATTAGAAAAATGGCAGATTCCATGAATGAGCAATACAGGAAAGAAATAGATCACATGAAGCAGAGTCAAAGAGATATAGAGGAAATTAAAATCTTAACCATAAACTTTCAAACATGTTTGAGTGAAAGTGAAGATAGAGTTTCAGATGTTGAAGATGATGGTGCAGCTAGTGAAAAGGTAAGAAAAGATCTCCTAAAAACAACTATGATGCAGGAAAAAATAATTCATCACTTGAAATATGATGCAAAGATGAACAATGTGAGACTAATAGGCATCAATGAGAAAGAAGGAGTCAATACAAATGACATTAAAAAGATATGGGCAGAAGTAATAACAGAAAATTTCCCAAATATGAGGAAAGAATCTGACATCTAGATAAATGAAGCATACAGAACACCAAGTAACCTCAACCCAATTAAAAACACAACGAGATATATAATAGTCAAATTCCCAGAAATTCAGCACAAGAATAATATACTGAAAGCTGCTAGAGAAAAGAAGCAGATCACATTCAAAGGAAAACCCATCAGAATTAGGGCTAACTTCTCTTCACAAACCATGAAGGCAAGAAAAGCATGGAGCAGAGTACTTCAAGTCCTGTATGAAAACAAATTCCAGCCCACATTACTATAGCCTGCAAAACTCTCTTTCAAGTTTGATGGAGAAGTGAAATACTTCCTTGACAAAGAACAACTAAAGAACTTTATGATGACAAAGCCAACCCTACACAGGCCCCTGAAAGATGTTCAAGAGAGGGACCAAAATAATCTGACCTCTACAAATGAGAACAGAAGCAACCAACTAAACAGGACAAACAATTAAACATAGGAGAAAAAGGATTAAACAACAGCAGAGAAATAATTTGTCAATCGTAAGTCAAACATCACAATTATAACCATCAATGTAAATGGACTCAATCCACCAATTAAGACAAATAGACTGGCACAGTGGATTAGGAAACAAAATCCAACAACATACTGTATAAAAGAAACACATTTAACTCATGAAGAAATACATAGGCTGAAATTCAAAGGATGGAAAATAATACTACATGCCCCAGGATTGATGATGTATAGTGTGCTTAATGAGAGTTGCCTGGAGAAAAAAGGTTCCCTGGAGCTTTTGCAGAGATCCAATTCGTCAGGCAATGGCCTGACTCATCCAGATGGCTGACACTGACAGAGGAGCCCTCATAGGGTGCTGTGCGTGGTTCCAGGGTAAATTCTCAGTGATTTGCCTGACCTTACCTTATAGCAAAGGTTACATTTCTAGTTGTGTAGGTCTTGCTTTAACTTGATCTTAACCATCCAACAGAAAAGTGTAACCATGAGGCATTAAAAGTAAAGCCATATTAA
>NW_004524964.1:227409-232313 GCF_000260255.1 Octodon degus
TGTGTGTGTGTGTGTGTGTGTGTGTGTGTACTATTGTTAGGATAGATATACAGCCACCTTCTCTCTGTTCAATGGGAAGAAAGCTTTGTACTAGTATTGGTTAGACAAGATCTCATGTCTGCATCTTGCCCTCTGAATAACTACTATGAAGACAATATGCATTGTATTAATTATTGTAACTGCCTTACTAACTGGTTTTAAAACTGTTTCACTGCTATTTTGTCTTTTTATCACTAAAATGAATAAAAATAAAGAAAAGATAGAAGCTTCTAAGAGTGCAAATGTGACAGCCACCATTGCCTATAATCTTGCTGTAAGCATTTGGGTGTCTTTTCTTTTGAGGTATTTTTCTCACCCTGGAAGCCTTGCCAACAGTTGAAAATGAATGTGGAGAGCTTCACTACGGGGTTCGGGAACAGTTTCTGTTTATGTACTGCTGTCTTAATTTCTCTTGTTAATCGGGTCAAAGTTTAGCATCTGGTCTAATTTTTAGTTTCTGAAAATGTAAAAGATCTAGAAGATGTTTTGAGTTTATGTGCATTGAACCATTTCAAATTTTTGTCACAACATGAAAGAAATGTTTTCTAACATAAAGGGGTGAAACAAAAATAAGAACGAAACTCTTTTATCATTGTTAAAGAACTGGAATTATGGTGGCAAAGCAAGTGTGTCATACAAGGTAAACTATGCAAATCTGCAGAAAAAAAGAGAAAACTTTCATCTGAAGAGTGTGATCTATTGGTAGAACATGGGTTTTCTATCGTCACATTTCCCCCTCTAGGGACCCTGCCAGAAGTACATATTGCCTGTATCTGGGCTGATCTAAGGCATATTGCCTTTGAGGAGAGCTAAAGCAGACAAGCTGTTGGCTGGTACACATCAGCCTTGCATCCCCTTGGGCTACATAAGGGTTTATCGTTAAAGTATGAAATTCTGTTGAAGTAACAGCTACTCAACAAATAAATTTAATGGATGAGAGATCTTCTCTATAAAATATGAGCCTCCACACTGTTTTACATGTATGTTGTATGCCTAGACAAAAGTTCTGATAAATATCTGCAAATTTCATCTTTGATGCTCTCAGCATTTGCCAATTCCTAAAGAAATGTGGAATTTAGTTTGGAAGCAATGGTGCTATGCTTTAATGGGAGAGAAACACTAATGTAGTGTTGTAGGGCTTTTTTTTAAATACCAGTGGGAGAACTCAGGACCCTGAGCTTGCTGAGCTATCTCTCTGGCCCGACAGTGTGTATAAAGACTTTAATCATTTGTTTAGTTTCAAAGAGATGGAAATCATATCTGAATATAAAATCCTGTGCAGGGTACAGTTAAATTCTACCCATGTCTTTGTCTTTCAAACTGATACAATATTACAGAAAATTCAGGAAGTACGCATTTGCTTTTTTCGCAGAATCATTACACTGTAGGTTTCAGTATGTTAATATGTAACACAGATTGAGGGAAGTATATTTTATAAATGATAGAAGAGATCAGAAAATTTTGGTAAGAGGAGACAGGAATCTGAGTAGAGGAATACTTAAAGAAAAATGTGATGAAACTGATCACAGTCTTAGAGGCAGTAACAGAAACAGGCAGATTGGATACTGCAATATCGCTGCAACTGGGTAAGGAGGGTCCCTTCAGAGGCTTTCTTTCTCAGACCTTTTACATTCCAACACATTGAAGTGATGCTCATATGCTGGTGATAGTCTTTTAAATTCTTAGGGGCAGTCAAAGAGCACAGAGGATTAAAGTGCCTGCAAGCAGGCTCAGGGGCCAGGGATTCCATCGGCAGGCCTGCCGTGCCGGCCCCACCCCCAGGGCTCAGGGAGAGGGCAATTGAGACGGCGTGGTGGCCCGCACCTGTAATCCCAGCCCTTTGGAGACTGTAGACAGCCGGGTCACTATGAGTCCCTGAACACACTGTAGACACTTCCCTAAAAATACAAAAATAAATTAATTAATTAACTCTTTATTTTAATGTAATACAAGTAGATATTAACAAAGAAAATAACAGTTAATCCATTGTGTATCCGAGCTTCAAAAAATGCCCAACATGTTACTCAAAGTACAAAGCAAAGACAAATAGAAGGCTCTTCTTTACAAGAAGACACAAATATTTTTTCAAATATATTTTAATATATATGTGAATTTGTTAAATTTATATTTATAGATTTTGGGGGGTTGGTGATAAAGTTGCTTTTCACATGCTATGAGCATACACTCTCCTTGTATATTACTGGAGTATTCCAAATAGGCTTATGATTTATGATGTGCATAGATATGCATAATTGCTGAAATGCATCACTGGGATCGTGAAATAACTTTGTTTACTGGTGCATTAATCTTGAGGTTTACCTCTCTGCAGTCTTATTTCTATGAATTTTGTGTCTTTACTATGGTCGAGAGAAGAATTATAAATTACAGAGAAAATAAAAAGCAAGTACTGATCAAATTGATAGATGTAAATTTAAAATGCAATGCTTTTATTAATTAACCTGATTAACAAAATAAACAAAGATTACAGTAAAAGTATTATCAGAATTATTGCAATCACAGAGTCTATTTCCCATTAACAGTTTATAATGTATGGCAAGATGAAAAATCAGAAACTTCTGGCAATTTAAATAGACTCATCTTCTGGTGAAAAGTTTCAGTTCATTTTATGTTGTCCTGTTCTTTTTTTTTTAATTTTATTCGTGTGTGTGTGTGTGTGTGTGTGTGTGGCCCGCTCAGCCCACCAGGGGGCGGGGCTGGCTGGCATGTGGTGCTGGGGGATTGAACTGCGGTCCCTGTGCTCTGCTAAGCTTGCTCTAAGTAGGTGCTTTAGACCACTGAGCCATCTCGCCAGCCCCTGTTGTCCTGTTCTTAACAATAACATTCTGCTCTATTTTGTCCTTGAAATCAAATGTCTATTAGAGCCACTGCTCTGGCAAAATGTTTCATGTCATCTGACTGATTCTTCTTTCTTAATTTGAAACATAGAACTGGCCAAAGGCTCTCAATAGTTACTACGCCACCTTCCCCACAGTACACTGCATTGATTTTTTTTAATCTATGCAGGCAATATCGGCAACACAACCAAAATGTAAACCAAGTGTCTGCCAAGCACAATACACTACCTGGGTGTGGCACCCACTTGGGATTTCTCAGTGGAACGCTCTTTGGCTTCATGCTGACTGGCAGCATTTCTGCACATGCTCTGATTTTCCAGGCTCCAGTGAGAGACTCCAGTGTGGTTTACAGGATTCAGGGGCTGTGTCTTTGGACAGTGTCTTAGTTACTCTTCTCTCATTGCTGGGACAAATACCTGACAAAGCAAATGAAGGAAGGAAAGGTTTATTTATCTCACAGTTACTGGAGATATCATAGTTCAAATCAGTCTGAATTACATAGCAAGACCTTGGAACCTTACCTGCTCAGGAAAGAGAGTCAGTGCCTCTGTCTTCTCCGAACATCTCCTCCCCACCTGAGGTGGCTTCAGTTATACACACTACTGCCCCATGCTCAAGGGTCTGGAGGAGAGACTGAGGTACCACTGAGTCCACAACTGTAAGAGACACTGAAGGCCTGGGGGGAGAACAGGTAGAGTGCAGGCTGCCAGTTATTCAGTGGATCTCTCCTCTCTAGGCCTGCCCCTCGAGCCCTGCCCTGGTCCTCTGGCCTTGTTCCTCAAGCCACTTGCTGCTCCTCCAGCTCCATCTGCCCCAAGACTGACATGAGGCTTTGAGGGGACAACTAGATGCAATCCATAACAGATAGCATAAATGATTGAACAAAATTGTGAGTAACATGGTCAGACAACATCACAGTGAGAAGCATACCCCACAATTATTAATTTTGTCCTAGTTTCAGGTGTTTTGCAAGAGGAGCATAGTACAGGACACATTTTGTAGTACTAGTTTATAAGGAAGAAACAAGAATTATATACAACACGTGCAGGAAATCAATCGACACGAAGAATGCTAAAGACTGGCTGAGGGCCTGAATCCAAATATCCTGCATCAGTCCTGATGAAAACAATGAAGCTGCTAAGAACACTTCTCACAAAGCCAACTGCAGCACTAGAGCCCACAGTAAGGTCTCATGCAGGATGACTTCACGGGTCATGCTGGAAAGGTCCAAAGCTCAGTGGTAGAATCTAGGAGTCCAAGTGAATAGGAGGAAGGATAGGGGCTAGCAGGTTGAGGAATCTGAACTGATGCCAGCAAGCAACACTCAAGGTAAGAATCACAGCTCTCAGAAATGCCTCACAGCCATCCTTGGCAACAGTGAGGTCACAAGCTCTCCATCAATAAAGAAAGCCAACTTCCCTTCACAGAAGCCAATATGACAAGCTTCTCCATGTGACTGACCTATGCAACAACTTCCCTCTGGAGCCAGGAAGCTATGCTCAAGACAAGGACCAAAGTGTGTCCCAAGTCCATTGGGAACATCAGCATGCTAAGTTCATCCAGCACAATAGCGCAAAAGAGAACCAGCAGCCTCCAACAGCTCCAACAGTTTCTTCCCAGAGCCACTCTATCAGCCTTTCACCAGCTTGTCCTGTTCTGCATTTATTCTACTGGTAACAGCCCTTAGGTGGGCCTCCCCTACCCAGCACCACTAGTTTAATTCAGATGGGTGTAATAAATTGACTTCCTGTTAAAAATCTACTACAGATGATAAGGGAAGTCCGAAGGTGAAGAAGTAGGGCAGCCCTTCAGGCCTTCAGCACCTTAGCCTTACTATGAGTTCCTGGCATGTCATTCTGGTCTTTCATCAAGAAACATGATAACTGGGCCAGTGAGAGACCTCAGTAGTCTAAAATGCCTACTTAGGCAAGCTTAGCAGGTACGGGACACTGTGGTTTGATCCCTGGCACCGCATGCCACAACAGCCCTGCCCACAAGATGAGCTGAGGC
>NW_004524964.1:232413-242783 GCF_000260255.1 Octodon degus
AGAGAGAGAGAGAGACAGAAAGAAACAGAGACAGAAAGAGACAGAGAGAGAGAAGGATGGTACCAAGCCATAAAATGCAATCCCTATTCCCTGTGTTTGCCTAAGCAGGCACTTAGTCCGCTGAGCTATCTCGTTGGCCCCAACTTTCTCTTTTGATTTCTTCTGTGCCCTAGAGGTTGTTTAGGAATATGTTGTTAATTTTTAATGAGCTTTTGCCTTTTCCAAAATTGCTTCTGTTATTAATTTCTAACTTCATTGGACAGTGGTCTGAAAGTTTACATGGCATGATTTTGATTCTTTTGTATTTACTTTTTAAAAATAATTTATTGAAAAACAAATAGCAATGAGACAGTTTCAAGACCGATTCATAGGACAGTTCCAATAATACATTGCATATTGTCTTCTTAGTTGTTATTCATTGTACAAGATGCAGACATGATATCCTGTCCTGAAACACTATTAGTACAAAGATTTCTATTCATTGAATTAAGAGAAAGTAGCTGTATATCACTCCTGACTATTTTGTATATACAGATACAAAATGGTCTTTCATTTGTATCCCTTTTTATTGTTTGGATTTGTCAGAGATGGGTATTCCTTAAGCAGGCTTTGTGGGTTAGTTTGTGATCTATTTTAGAAAAGTACCATGTGCTTCTGAAAAGAAAGTCTACACTATAGTGTGCAATCCCTATAGTGTAAATGACCATTCCACTTCTCAGACCTAAAATTTCACTCCTGTGACCCTCAGGAAGAACTGAGGCTCTTTTTCAAGGAACCTGGGTATTGGGAGTATTTTTAGAAATACTCTATTTACCTATGAAAGCTGAGAATTTATCTTTGTTTTTAGCTGAGTGATACTCCATTATGTAATGTCACCACATCTTATTGATTGATGCCACATTTGATGGGCTTTTGTGTTGTCCCCAAAATTTCACTATGACAAACTGTGCTGCTATAAACAGGGATGCAAATATATTGTTGTGGTATGAAATTTTTACTCTTCTGTAAGATATCCAGAAAGGGAAAAGCAGGTGGAACGGGATGTGTAATCACACGTTACTGAGGGAATTCCACACTGAGCTTCGCACTGCTCGCCCGTGTCCGCTCCGCCAGCAGGACTGAAGAGCCGCTTTCTGATGCAGACCCTCCAACACTTGGTTTTGGTTGGCTTCCAGATGATAGCAATTCTTGGGTGAGATGGAATCTCAGTGTTGTTTTAATTTGCATTCCTTGGATTATCGATGGTGTTGAACATTATTTTCATATACTTATTTGTCATTTTTGTTCTTCATCTGAGAAGTGTGCATGTATTCATCTCTAATGTCCACTTTTATATTGGATCTTTAAAATTTAGGGGCTTGTTTTCTATCCTCTCTTCATATATTCTTGTTTTCTATCCTCTCTTCATAATTCTTTGTCTTAGGGCAAGTTTTCTAAAAATACTCCCAATACAGTGGATTTCTTTCTACCAGATACACATGTGTAAGTATCATATTGTCTCCATAGCATAAAAATCAGAAATAGTAAAATATGAAAGATACAATAGACATTGTAAAAGCGACAAATTTTGCTTAAAAAGAACAATTGGAATGTGAGAAAGGAAAAAATAAAGAAAATGAAAGGGAAAAATATATACAAAACACACAAGATAGCTGAGATAACTGCACTACTAATTGCTATAGGTTGAATGAAATGAACAATTAATGCTTGACTCTTTTACCAATTTTCCAACCTTATATGTCATGCTCCAAATAACTACTTTGAGAGTAATAATACGCAGTATAATAAATATTGTGGAATTTCCATCATCATCAAATTGTTACCACTCTAAGGTTTCATAATTTTAATTCCTTTTACAATAAAGTAAATATATACAAAGGATTACGGGGTTGATATCTCTCAGGAGGAAAGGATCCCTGAGGCTGGGCCATGGCGGCACGGCAGGAACACAGTATGTAAACCATCGATCCTGAAGAACTGCAGCAAAGGTCATGTAACAGGATGTAACCTACAAACAGCAAAGTCCCAAGTGGAGCACAAACAACAGGGGTGAACCGTCAATCAGGACTGGCATGCTTGAGCAGACCAACTTTTGATAAACTCCATTTAAGAGGGTAAGGAGGATGGTGCTCGCTGCCTGTGCAGCTATTTCCGTCTTCCTGTTCTGTGGTCTTCCTGCTTTTGTGGTGGCCTACCCTGCACTTAGGACATGTACTCAATCCTCAGGTATTTCTTTTTCTCCACCTCTTTCTCTTATTCTTCTTTTATGTAAATAAATGTTGCATTTCTTTCTCTTAATTTCCCTGCTTCTAATGATTGTGATGCAAGAGTTTCCCATCAAGGGACCAGGGAGATGGCTCAGTAGAATAAGCGCTTTCCTGGCAAGCTCAAGGATCTGAGTTCAATCCCCGGTTCCACGAAAGAAAAAAAAAAAAGAGTTTTCCATCAGATGAACCTCAGATGGCTGAGCCTCAGTGGAGGGTGGAAAGAACCCTGGAGACTGCAGAGCCACAGGGTGGGCAGCAGAACGAAGCCAGAGCATTGCACTGTACATGATTATACTGAGAAGTGTCCCTGAGGTGGTGTCTGCAGACTGACTGATAAGCCTCACCCCTCCCCAGCCCTGAGACGGGGTCAAGTGGAGCCCTGTCAGCACGGGGAAGCCGAGGCCAGCAGCTCAGCGGTCAGTGATGTCAGAGCTCTCCTACGTCTCCTGTCCCTGCATTTTGTTTCACACTGGCAAGAGGAAAAATGTCAGCAAAATGGGAGGAGAGCAGCTAGAGTAACGGGCCCCGTGATGAGCCCGTTAGGCCTGGAGATGCCACAGTGGAAGGGGACAATAGTATTTGGTAGAATCTGAGACAGAGCTGCAGCTTAACTGAACTGGAGTTGTTAGACCCAAAGGGAGTGGAGCACACGGAGCATTTGCAAGATGATACACAGGAGATGGGAACGCACTAGGGGTGATGGAAGATGTACGTTAGTGATGGAAAGACATGTTACGTTTGTGTCCTGGCAATTACCTGTGAATCGTCTGCTATTCCTGGCCACAGTCTTAAGACAGATCTTTCATTGTTTTTTGATGCACTGTGAACTTCAGGACATACAACAAGGTTGGCTTTCCTAACGTACTCTTAGAATTCATGCTGACATATTCTATTTCTAAAAGAAGTTATGTAACTCTTCAGTTCATAAACTGACTCAGATTAATTCACTGTGTTTCTAAAAGCATTTATTGGTTGTCTCATTTGCTTTTGATCGTTTTGATAGGAGCTTCCTAATGGTGCAGTAGAATTTCCTTTCTTTTGAAATTCAAGAGAAAGTAAGTAGGACAAAACAAGTTTGAATAATTTGCCAATGCTGAAGAGCCAACTTTTATTTTAATAAGCAAATATTTATGGTCTTACATTCAAGATATTAAAAAGCTAAGAACTGAAAGGAACTATCGAAACATTCCATTGTTTAAAGCCATCTAAAAACATGAGGAATGAATGTGCTCTCAGCATTCATTGTACTCAAGAACATGAACCAACAACTCCTTGAGGTACTCAACAATTCTATAGTTATCATGAAACATGCAGCGGAAAAGGTTCTGAAAAATTAAGCTCTGAACAAGTTCTGAATTTGCTTTCAGATGCTGAAGTCCTCTATAGGGAGCATATTCCACATCCACTGTTATTTCAAGATGAAACTATGGAAAAAGAGATAAAATTATGAAATCTATTAGCAAATTTTGTTTGTTTGCTTTTCATGAAATGAGAAAATTACCACAGCCACCATGTTCTTAGGAAAACATAACATATAAAAGTCATGCTTATATTTTGTAATTATGTATGAGTCATTTTTTGGTTTTTTGAGATAAATTCTCACTGGGCAGTATAGGCTGGGCTTGAACTCACACTGTAGCCATGTTCTAATCTTACTGTCTCAGCCGCCCTGGTGGTGGGATTGCTGCCGTGTACCTGCACACTTGGCCATCATCATATTTTATTCTTAAAATGGAACATGATTTCTAAGAAATTCTGAAATCCCTTGGAACATTCCAACATTAGAATTTCCATATATCAATAGACATACATATTCAAATACTAATTCAACCAAGGTATGAGGAATTATTTGGGAAGATTATGTAAAATGAAACCAATTTTTGTTTCCAAACATGCAGGAAGATAGCAGTGATGTTCACACTCTATATATTATAAAATGCAGACTATTCTGGAGAGATACATCCCACATCTTTCAGTAATAACTATGCACCAATGTTTGTGGGACACAGCTGGTGCTCTGGTCTCCTCAGGGTCTTCTGCATAGTAGCTGAGGTGGGGATGCAATCCAGGATAATGTGGGTGTCCTCTGTACCCCATTACTGATCATTTGTTTCACGCAATAACAAAATGAATGAATCAGTCTAGTATCCTGACACTGCTAACCTGGGATAACTGATGGAAACTTTTGCTGTGCAGGCTCTCCACTGAATTCCCTTCCCTAGAAAATATTGGAGAACCCACCAAGGGAGGAGTCACATCCTGAGTAGCTAACTTAGTAGTAGTAGAAGCACCAGGTTGCCCTGATCTTGGAATGTCCACTGTGGCTCTCCCAGGTCCCCGCTTTGTTGAACAGCGGCCGGCCAGGTGATGGAACATGGAGCTGAAGTGTTGATACGCTATCGTGTAAAGTGAGAAATTTTCACACTTCATTTCCCACCATAACGAAGACTTCTTGAGTCAAACAGGGAAAAGCACCTCAAGGAGCTCACCTCTTTGGCGAACTCCTGCAGGAGTTCTTGAAGATGATGACTGAGTCCTGAAATTCGATGGACATCATATTTGACATAAACACCCAATTCTTCCAGGCGATATGCTTCATTTACAAGGACGTTCAAGGGTTCCCTCCAGGAGTTCAATAAGCTGAGCACATATTTGAGATTCTGCGCATGCTAAGTGCCAAAATTGGAGAACATTGTTGAAGCATTACTTTTGCTCAGAAGGCCGAACTAAGACATTTCTGTTATTTTTGTGTATCAAACACTTTTCTGAGAATAAGAGAAACATCAGAAAAGTCGACTTTGTTCCAGTGATACTTATTTATTTACAACAGGAAAACATGTAAATCTAGTATGATAAAATAAATATTTTTAAGAGATCCAAACAACAAATTCCAAGTTTGTTTTCCCTCTGAAATGCCATCCATTTTGTTTTAGATCTATTTAAATCTGTGCTTTGTTCAGGGAAGCAGATAAAGAAAATCATATCTAGAAAAGTTAGAGGTCTCATAACACTTATGGCCCTGACATATTGGCTTTCCTGTCGTCACAACAGAGGTCAGGCTTGTAGAGGTCCAAACCGAGAAAGAATTCTGCACAGCTCATGCGCAGTGGGGTGGCTTTCAGTTACTCCAGGAGGAGGCCTGGGAGCAATTGCTACTGCAGAGTGAGGAAGTCAGCCTCAGAGAAGCAGAAGCAGAAAAAGCAAGCGAGTATTGCGCCACCACGAGATACTACACGTGGGTCGGTGCATGCTGCCCACGCGGGAGTCCCCAGTGTCCCGAGGTGAGAAAGCTTCACCCGCGTTTCTCGCATAAGAACAAGAATGTCCCATGCATTTCCACCTCCCCTAAACTACATCATATTCATCCCAGGTAAAATAAATTGGATAGAACATTATTAGCTTGAACAAATTATGGATCTAGCTCAAAGTAGCTTTTGATTTTGCCGATGCCTTAACAACTACATCGTTTAATTTTCCGTTCCCTGCTTTCTCTTTCGCTGTCTTTCTGCACAGGCGTGACTGCTGTAACCTGATTACAGAGCCGCTTGTAGCCCGCAGGACAGCGGTGTCACTGCGCTGCCCCAGCTGTCCTGGCAGAGCTGGGAGCGGACTCACTTTAATCTCCCATTCGTGGCTTCTGTTTTCCGGAGTACTGATGATAGCTGTGTGGCAAACATCGTAAGGAGCACTTAAGGGGCGTCCCCTGGAAAACCTCTCCTCCTAGAAAGATTGAAGAAAATATAATTTCTTAACTGAATCTATTGTGAGAATATTAGTAAATTACATGGACTTGAAATTCTTTAAAATGAGAACCACACAAAACTGACAGTTGCGCCATACTGATATCTCACTCTTGAGAGAACCAACCGAGTCTGAATGTTTATCAAAACTGCTCTTTGATTACAAGATGAGTCATGAGACTAAGACCGTGTGGAAAGACACAATCACTGCACGAAAGTTCCCAATGAGCAGACTCAGAAAATGTTTGAAATAGAAGATACACAGCTATTGTGATGGCTTCGATCTTCATCTTGAAGGCATGGGAGAGTGATACTGGGCACCCGCTCCTCGGAAAGTGGTCCGTGTGTGCTATCCATTCAGAATTAGGTCACTGAGGACACTCGTGCAGGCAGGGACGATGAAGAGCTGACCTAGGGCAATAGCTACACTGTCGCCTGCTTTTAAACTGATGCATTTCATCAGTGGAGAACTGGGGAGAATATTTTATCTTCCCTTCAGGTTTCTTTTAAAAGAATTTTAAATCATTTGAAACATACTTTGAATGACTTAACCTCCTTTATGGGTGCAATTTTTTTTTCAGTACCCGGTGTCAAGCTCAGGACGTGGTGCCTTCCAGGCAGGTGTTCATGTCACTGAGCCATATCCCAGGCCTATGGGTGTGATTAATGCTCTTTTCTTCCATAATAGTTCTCCCTCTTTTTAGACATCTGTTTACTTTATTTATTTTTAGGGTGATTTACTTTCTGTTCTGTTAAACACCTGATCAATAAATTTTGAGATGAAGCAGTGGATTTCTTTCCAACAAATTACAGCATTTTATTGACTATTGAACACATTAATACTTAAATATTTGATAAAAACTGCTTCTTTAAGTTATGACATAGAATGCATCCAAAGTGGCAGGACTCATTGTATCCTTAACTTTTGTACTTGTATATCTCAAAGGAAAAACTGCTACATAAATTTTAAGTAGTAAGTACAAACTCTAGTGCAAGGAAAAATGTGAGTGTTGTCAGTGTCACTTTTCAGGATAATGTGAGAAAAGTTTATATACTTTAACAAAATAAGAATTGGGGCTGGAGAGATAGCTCAGCAGTCTAAGTGCCTGCTTGGTAAGTGCAAGGACCAGAGTTCAATCCCTGGCATGGCATGCTCCTGCTATGTACTGAATAAAGGGGTTTGTACTCACTCTTTATTTGGTGAAAATTATATTAAATCTGTTTTAACTCTTAAAATTAAAGAATATTTAAATTATCATTTTTGATAAAGTGAGATTCCATGAAAATTTCTTCTTCCAGGTTTTATTGCTTTCTTTTGCTTGTTAACATATATTTGGAGGATGTGGACTTCAAATTTTAATTTTTGAGAAGCTCAAATTTTTTGAAATATTTCTTTTGGACAGGGAAAATGGAGATATACTTACATATTCATACATGAGTGATTTACTGAGGAGTAACATGGTATGAGCCTCAGTGATCAAAGGTACAGACAGCTCTCCATAACTCTGCATGCATTTCTGGCCACAGAAAATGGAGGTCACGTCTTTGCACAGGAGCAGGCTTGACATGAGCAGCAACAGCAAGACAGACCCTGCTGAAACCAAAACACAAGGCACTTGTACACGCTCTACTCGTCATTGTGCTCAAGATCCATCCTGGAGAGGAAACCTGGTCTCTCCTCATGCCCTAGGGTGCAAGAAGCAGGGCAGCAACAGCTGAGATGAGAAAGACCTAATTGCTTGTGCTGTGTATATTTAAAGAAAACTTCACAAATTTAGAGGAAAATTGTGCAGAAATTGAGTGCTTTCCAGCACATTTTCAACTTGGGGAAGTGCCTCTCACGCAGTTGAGAAATTCAGACTGCTTTTTCACCTACTGGAGAGTTGGTGGTCCTGGGCCATCAGCTGTCTTCCAGACCCTTGGTCAGCGCCAGCTAGCACAGCAGTGACCAGCAGTTTCCTGTGTCTACTGCTGGTGTGCAGCCACGCCCCGTGGCATCAGCAGCTCTAGGGGAGCAGCGCTGTGCCAACTCATGACTCCCTCTCAATCATGCGAAAGTTATCATCAGGGAACTTAAAGTAATTTTTTTAAGTGATACAATTCTCATGAGTTTTCCTATAAATAGTAAACAGTGTGATTCTCTGAGACACTGTAACTTACGTTGCACAACCTGATATTTGGATTTTGGAAGCTGATATGCCTAGAATGCCACAGTGTATATGTTTTGTCTTCCTTTTTGATAAAATATAAGCATAAAATTCCATCTTGGTTGCACTGTGAGGGAAACACTGTCAGCAAGACAGTGCCATGACTGGGAACTGCTCATTCAGCATCATCAACTTCATTTGTGTGACCCTTTCCAAGAACTTTAAATTTTTTCTGCATTCAGGCTTCAGAATCACCCTGGAAAATAGAATGTGCATCTGGAATCATCAGGCTATTTCAATGACTCACAAGGCTTCCAGTGGTCACTTGATTTGGCCCAGACCTGTCATTAGCAGGGAGGAGATGCAGCACTGCAGCGCTGTGGTCCTTGCCCTTCACTCCCTCATAGTGCACACCTGGGTGTTCTCAGGCTGCATCTGAGCAGCAGGGATGACAGAAGAAGGCAGGAGACATAACGTGTTCAAAATCTGACCGCTTCTCTTTTGGAAAATATCTGTGCCCAGGTGTTGGATAAGAGAGGTCCACAGAGGATTGACTTTATACATTCTGATGCTGTATAAAACATCAAAGACTTTGCAGTGATCACAGTTGGTTACATCATTTTGTTATTTTATTAAGTTGGAAAGTGTAGAGCTCCTTGCTATCAATAACTTATGTCTATAAATTAAAAATGGATTGTACCTTCGTGTGCGACACTGCAGACAGTTTCTGATGCAGAAATGTGATCATGAGAAGATGAGTTTCCAAAGCGCTTTTGATGTTGTTGAAATCTCCATAATGAAACTATTCAAATACTGAAGCTACTTATGGAAGGACACAAAAAAGGCTAACCTAAACCTAAGTAAATTTTTACTCTAGAATGAAAGCATTTCATTATCAAATTAAAAGAAGGAGGCTCACTCATCTCACAGACTTACTTTTTCAAAACATATGACTCCATAAATCAAATTTATGGATGTTGTTCTAATATAATGCAGCCAAAAGGATAATATATACATAGAAAATGTACTCTACAGGTAGATAAATTGGCAGTGGTTTCTGAGAAATTCTCAGTTGCATATTTTTAGCTTTGAACACAGTTCTCTGCATATTGGTCATCTGAAAGATTTTCACAGTGTAATATACTGTCAAATAGACAAATAGTTTCCCATGTATAGGAAAGATTAATGACAATTACAAGGTTATAATTCTGCAAATACCACCAGGACATCAGAAAGATAGGAAAGCATCACCACTTCCTTTTCACTGTGAGCAGCTGTTTTACCTCAACTGACCTGGCAAAGCAGGATGGATAGTTGTCTGCCTTCCAGGATGAGGAAGACTGCACGTTCATGTGTCTTGGAACGCGACTAATTCTTATGAAGTCGCTTTCTACACAAACAATTACATAGTTCTTCTAACACACATAAATCACAAGTCTCTTGGTAGAAGGTGAACTTTGGTATTAACCACACAGAAGTGTTGAATAAACCACAACTCTCTGAGTTTTGCACGCACCTCTCCCTTGGCCTTCCATAGCGGGGAGAGTGGTAGAAAGCACACTTCACCAGTGAAGGGCTGGCCAGCCGAGCCACGTCGAAGTTCTGTCGTTGGCAGATAAACCTGAAAAATTGTATGACTAGAATGCTCAGGTATTCATGTTCCTGGTCCCAGGCCACTCCTTCTATCATTGAGAATGTCCCATAATTTCAATGATGAAAACATCCTCTTACTTCTGTCATATTCAGGAACATATGGCAGCCATAAATGAAAGATATTATTTAAAGGAAATAGAAGAAAATCCAAGAGATAATGAACAGACAGAGAAACCAACTTGGTGCAACTACACACAGGTGTATATCAGTATTCTTCCAAAGTACAATTAGTTGAATGGAATCTGAGCTTCTAGAGGAAATAGGAAGGGTCTCAGAAAGACTGAGAAAGAAATCATTCACACATGTGTCTGTGCACCAAAGTCTATTGTGTAAGGCCTCTGACCTTAGAAAGTTTACTTTACAAAAAGGAAAGAGGGCCTTGGAGATATCTTAGCAGTCTCAGTGACTGCATAGGCAAGCAGAGGGACACAGACTCAATCCCTGATTTCTTATACTGTGCCAGCCCAAGCCCAGGCATACCAAGCCAGAGAGAACTCCACCAAATATTTTAACAAAAAAAAGGAAGAAAAAGTGTGTATGAGAGAGAGAGACAGACAGACAGG
>NW_004524964.1:243295-256084 GCF_000260255.1 Octodon degus
TGGTTCTCGTCCTCTTGTCCTTCCACTGAGGTCACTGCTTTCATTTTAGTGTATGTGAAATGGGAAGAAAATGCTCAAAAGGAAAGAAAAATTGGAATAAGGAAAAGCAGCAAAGAAGTAAGTGAAAAGGAAAAATAGATAAATAAATAACACTTGTACAACATACATAATAATTAACAAAAGTATACTATTAATTGCTATTTGTTTATTACAAGTTTATGTGTGTATTATTTGATTAATTTTTCACATCTGGAGCTTGTAATATGCAACTACTTTGGAGATTACTATACACAACATACTAACCATTGTCACTCTCTTACAATCTCATTTCAAAAATTTATACCATGGTTATTGAAGTTTAATATTCTTTCCTTTAAAACTAAAAAAACTTATATGTTGTCTTTGTCTTTTTCAAAATGCATAGTCAAAGAAAGAAAATCACTAATAATGCATGTGGAATATTTGTGTAGAAATCTCAAATATTTTACTGATTTGCTCTGGCAGTTTGAGATTAAACTGAAAGCTTGCAGCTTACTTCTGTCAATTAAGTGAATGAATAGGTGAAATGATGTTAAAATTTTCATGTGAAACTAATAAATTGTCATCTGCTATTGAAGGGTTTTAATTTGTAATATTTAGCGCATCACATTGTTTTCATTCTAGTTAAGAGAAGAGCTTTTGTTTTATTTCTCTTTTGTTTTACTTATTAATTTTCAGACATGGATTATTTTGAAATTTTTCTCTGAAATTTAGGACATGATTATGCTGTAGAATTCATCCTATATGTTAAAACATTTTTTTAATTTCGAATTTTCTATAAGATGTAGTGCAGTTTGTTACAGGGTAAAAAGAGAAAAAATGAGCTCAATCTTAAAAATAGAGGTATTTCAAGTGTATTCCAATTTTTGTGAGCAGTGCTTTAACTTTAATAAAGTTAAATTTGCAAATATTGAATCCTATGCTACTTGAGGGCCAGAGAGATAGGTCAATGGTCTAAAGCACCCGCTTAGGCAAGCTCAGGCAGGGGCAGGGGACCCCAATTGGAAACCTGTCACCACATGCCACACCATCCTCACCCTCAGCGTAGGCTGAGCTGACAAAAAATAAAAAAATAAGCAATATGCTACACATTTGGATAAAGAAAATGAAAATAGAATACATGTCTTCCTCAATATAAAAAAACCAAAATTGCAGAGAGCACATCAGGCGGCCTCAATGGACTGTTCTGTAACCAACCAGCTTGCAAGGTCACCAAAACCTAATGCACTGGATTATCCTTAAGCTCACGTGCTCTAATGCGGATTCCCTCCTCAGGCTACAGCTCGTTGCTTGCTTCTTGCTAGAGTTGTGGACATTATTACACCCTGTCAGTCCAGGTCCGAAGTTCGTATCTCTGTATGTCCATTGTTGGTTAAATAGAAAAGTCATAGTGCATCCTTTTAAACTACCTCTAATGTGTCTTTTTATCATTGATCAATGTATTGATTCCTATATTGATTTAGCCATATGGTTTCTGTCTGCCTGCCACTGACCTATCTTTGCTCTGGACTCCTTTCATATGAGCTAATCTTATACACAGAGGAATCTGCTGTACTGTCAATTCTTGCCCCTATCTGTTCCTCCACTCACATTCAGGAATTTCTCCACACATGTGCACAACCAACATGCACACAAGCTTTGCTACATTATTTTTATCTCACAGAAAGTGGGACAGTGAGCATGCTTAGATCTTAGGGAATAAGTTTCAATTTTGTATTTTATTTTTATTTTTCTGTATTTTAAGTAAATTTCATTCTATTTAATAAGATAATAATAGTTCAATTACAATGTTTTTCAATTTTGCTTCAATATAGGCAAAGCTACTATGTATTTGATCAAAGAAAATTAATATTTATATCAGTCTTTCACTGCAGGCAAAACAAATTCTATTAATATTCTTGCACATGCTGTATAGATATTCCTGCTAAGCTTTTTATACATGAAAATGTATGGTATATCTGTGATTTAATGTGTTCTTTGGTAATTTTGTGAAATATTAAATTCCTATAATATGCTAGAATAAATAAGCCCAATGACATTTTCAGATTAACACTGCATTTCCTGAATGTGCTATAATTTACTTAGACCTTGTACCACTATCAGATGTATAAATTCTTTCCAATTTCGCATTTCCCTAAATCGTGGCCTGATGTCTATTGTCATGGCTACATTGTGGCTCCAAATTTAATATATTCTTAGAAATCACACCCTGGACAAGAATTGCTGCGTTCGTGCACATGAATGTATTTGGATCTTGGAATCTTAATGACAATGCTGTACAAACATTCCAAGACCTGTGTCTGTCGTTCCTAAACCCTGGAGACTCACCTCCTCATGATCCTTGTATGCTGAGCAGGTACAACCCGACCGCGGGGGACTCAGAATCTCTGCCAGCCAAGCTCCCCTTTCTTACCTAAACTCTCTCAGTGCTACAAGAGGGGCTTCTCAGGGATGCCTCCGGTCTCAGAGATGCACAGTCATGAAGTGAGGAGGAAGCGGTTGGTGTGCACGGGCAGCACACAACTGTGAGATTTTCAAATTTCAGCTAGAGTAGGCACCACTTAAGAGAAGATAAATCTGCAGGTGCAGCATGGCGCCCAGTGATCCTCGCACTCAGAGGACATAATAACATAATTGCTCAATTTCTGGTATACACGTGGGGTTCCAGAAGGAGACCTGGACCCGTATGCAGAAATCAGGGAGCAGAGGATGAGCGCGTGCTAATCAGCGCTGAGCTTGCTGAGATGGATTTTCATAGAGTAGCAGTTCATGGAGCATCCTTGAGCTGGAACTCTGCTGTGCACGACTCTCTCCATGCTTAAGTTTACATAGCTTGAAGGATTTCTGATTTGGTGGTAGGAGCCTTTCAGAAAATTGGCACAACCCACAAAAGGCTACACACATGCTCTCTTCTGTTACATTTCTCTATTCCAAATTGTCTAAAATATTTACATAAAAAGTAACACGTCATTAATTGCAGCACATACTTTCACAGTTATGAGGTCTCCATACTGAGAACACATGAGTTAAGGTCCATTTCAGTTGAAAGTGACATAGAATAGAAAAAGAAATACCATCTTACAAATAATAAATATTTGAATTTATAATCTACTTGGCAACAAAATGTTTAGTGATGGACCAGGGAGATGGCTCTGTAGAATAAGTGCTTGCCTGGCAAGCACAAGGGCCTTAATTCAATCCCCTGTTCTGCCAAAAAAAAAAAGTTTAGTGATAATTATTTGAATGAAAAAGGAGGTGGAAAGTTTCAAGTGTCAAAAAGACACTGATGTATGGCTGATCACACTATGTTGAACTTCCTTGAACATAACAGAATAAATAAATATAAGCTTTTTAAATTGCTTTCAAAATTGCAACAAAAGTAAATGAAGACAGAATTATTATGATCGTAGTAATAGTTTCATTGACTATCTGAGAATCAAGCAGTTTAGTCAACTTAAAATAATACTACAAGTCTGTTAGGGTTTTAAGGAGGAAAAACTTCAATAGAATTTATATTAAACACACACACACACACACACACACACACACTAAAAATAAACAACATCCTAAAGAAGCAACTGAACCGACCACTTCCTTAAAATCATGGTAATATAACAAAAGTGTCAAAGATCTGTTCATCTTAGAGGCAAATATTGGCCTGTTACCCTGTGTTTGGGGGTGCATCGGGAAAAGGTAAAAGGGAGGGTAGTGGTTAGGATTAGAAGCAGGACAGCCCGCAGTGACAGTCTGTGTCTGAGAGTCAGAGGAAGCAATAACTGACACAATCAGCACAAGACACTGGAAGTCACAGAAAAAGACATATCAAAGAGTCAAAGTCGGTCATTTACCAAAAGTCTGAGGGCTCCTCAGATAATCAGGATTCAGTGCTGGGTGGATCTTGGAACTGGCCCTTCCAAACACAGCATCAGGCTTGCTCTTTGTTGGGCTTTTATTGTAGTGGAGGTGGAAGCCCATTGGATGTCCTTGTCCGCAGTCAGGGTGTGTCTCTCTACTCGGTGGGTGCTGTGGACATAGAGCAACCACATCTACAAACACCCACAGGGCAGGCACAGGGCAGAGCTTTGCTCTACACGTATCCCTCGTAGTCCTGGGAACACATTATCTCCTTTATCAGAATGAGAGGCATGGATTCCATTGAGTTATCCTTACTATGCTTGTAACATTACCGAATTTATCATGTAAATTTACATTTGGTACCAGGAATCAAACTCAGAGACTCATGAAACTCAGACCCTCATCAACATCAGTTCAAAGAAGGCCCCATGCCATGACCCATATTCCTGGTCTTAAAGTAGATTTAATGTCTAACTAGTGATGTTAGATCAATCAATGTGCTTCTATATAGTATAAGAATACAAAACACAGAAAGATGTATATCTACTCAGCAAGTATTTCAATGGATCATGGATTTTTTTACTGGTGAAATAACCCATATCTTCATTCCTGAACAAGCTGGGCAAGTTCTCATTCTGCATGAATTTGTTTGCTGCAGTTTCCCAATTACCTTAAAAACATAACCCAGTAACCCCAAGAGATCCCCTAAGAGATCTGCACTCCAAACTTCAAGCATGTTCAAGCTGCTCTCCACCACGGAGCAGTAGCCCAGTTTCTCCCTCACAGTCTACACCAGTCAGCACATAGACCACCATAACTTCTTACGTAGTATGTTACCTGGAGGCAAGAGGGACCCACAGTGCCCTGATGGCTTTTCACATTCTTGTTTGATGGAATCATTGATGTTCTTATCACTTTCTGGAAATGACTTTTAGAACAATAACAAAATAATTTTTTTTTCTAATTTGCCTTAACATGTAGTAGGCAATTGTACATCCTAATTTCTACCTATTTGAGGAAGTGTGGGCTCAAGATTCTTAGCACTCTGAGGAATAGCATCAAATAAAGAGTAATAATTAAGAGCATACTCTGCTTCACTCAATGAGAGATACTGTATGACACATAAGCTTATGTGTCTGTTATATTTCACTTGATATTCTAATTTCAGGTGAACAAGAACAAAGAGAATAAATAAGAGTGGACGGAAGAGGCATAAGAGGATAGATTTCTCCTGATAGGGAAAGGATTCACAGGAAGTAGGGCAAGGGGTGAGGAGAAAGGGAAGGGTAATTAAGTACAATAGAGGTATTCGAAGTACAAGATCCTAATCATCTCAACAGATGTAAGCCTTACATTACATAATATCAATTGTGACAAATATCCACAAAATGGAAATCAGGATGGGGAATTTGGGCAGGAGGCAAGGATGGAAAGGGGGAGAAGGGGAACAAACCAGCAAAAGAAGTGTGTTGTGTCCATGTACCCATGTCCAAAGATGATGGAAAATGGCATGTACCTCAATCACATACTGAACAAGTTTTTAAATATACACACAGGCTTTGGGAGAACTTAGCTTAACCCTCAGATATTAACAAATAATAGCCCTGCAGTTGCACCATCAAAAGGTAATTTCATCATTGGGCTAGTCAGCTGCTTCCATCAGCTTAAGCCTATTGCCATGTTTCTTTATCCTTGAACTCTACACTAACATATGAAACACAGCGATGTATGATAACATGGTGATGAAGAGGCCCTTTCATGAGTCCATAGACATTAGTTTTACAGACCAATTCCATGCAGAAAAGACAGCTTTGTACCCTAGGTGTATTTATTTCAGAAAGGACAAATTATTCCTAATTACATGGTAATAGTAGTCAGCTACAGTCAAACTGTGTCCAGAGTGCTGACTGAGCACCATGGGAAATCCTCAGGGACAATTTTGTTGCTGGCAGTTCGGACACCCCGCCCTGGTACTCTCACCAAGTTGTCCTGGAGGAGCTCCAGCCTAGGCCCCAAGGAAAGTGTCCATGAGCTCAGGAAAGTAAGCCACATCTCTCCAGAAGGCACAATTCTGATCATCACTTCTTAAGGCAAATTGTTATCTGCCACAATATTCCAAGCTCCATCTGTCTTATTCTCACTCTACCTATACAGTTGAATATACTTTTTTAAAAATAATTTTATTGAGAAATAAATAGCAATGAGACAGTTTCAAAACTGATTAGCAGGACCGTTTCAATAATTAATACATTGCATATTGTTGTCTTCTTAGTGGTTACTCAAAGTACAAGATGCAGACATGATATCCTGTCCAAACACTCTTAGTACAAATCTTTCTTCTCATTGAATTAAGAGAAAGTAGCTGTATATCTGTCCTAACTATTTTGTATATACAGATACAAAATAGTCCTTCATTTGTATCCCATTTTTTGTTTAGTTTTGTCAGACATGAATATTCCATTGCCATTTAAATATTGTAGGTACATGAATTCAGCAAAATATTCCAATTCAGTAGTCCATAATAGTAGTGGGTCATCCATATGACTGGCAATGTCAGAAGTTGTTTATTTGAGCCTTTTACAACTCAGCATATTAATATGGCCATACTTTTTAGACCTCATTTTTATACTTTTCTGCTGGATGGTTGAGACCAACATAAAGCAAGACCTATATAACAAGAAATGTAACTTTTATATCTGACAAGGTCAGTCAACTCCCCTCAGGAATTACCCTCATTCTACTGAGGCATCTCCCCGGCCCTACTGAATATTCTTTTATTAACTCCCAACACCCCTGACTTTTTGAAAGCTTGGTGGTAAAGCTAAGGCAGGCCCATCTATGAATGATGCAACATTGTTTTCATTTATTATTTTATGGAACAGTGGTAATTCTAAAAGATTTTACATGATCTCAACAAACAAAATAACTAGCCTTCTGCCAAGTGTTAGGGAACCTATGTGACGATTCTATAGAAGATGAAGTATATTTATGCAGACTAAGGTTTCTAAACCCAAACAAATGATCACTCAGTTAACTTTGGAACATCAGAACCACTCTAGCTGTACCTTGGCTAAAGTCTACTGATCATTGTACTTCCTTAAGGCCCTACTTTTATTGCAGGTCCACTCATGTTTGCACTAGTTCAAATCCCTGGTGAAGTGGACTTTGAAATGTTTATTTCCTGTTCCTAACTGCAGTTTCAATGCTCAAAAGTCCATTCTCCAACAAATGTCAAAGGAGTACCATTGTTATTTTTCTGCAGTCCACCAGGGTTTGCCCTGAACAGTACCTTACATCATTTTCATGTCAAGGTTTTTGAGTCTGTAATCTGGCTCATGTGAGACTTACTTCTCTGTAGTTATGATTTGAGTAAGATACTTTCAATTGCCCTGACAAACTTCTGCTTATATAATTTTAATGCACATTGAATGGACTTCCAATCTATCACATCTGAGAGAATCATACATAGCCAGGGCTAAAGGTCCACACAAATCAAAGCTTCCACCATACCTTAGACTGTGCTGTCCTTTATAATCTTGAGCTCAGAGACTTTATTCTTCCTTAACTCGTTCACAGCCCCTATGTGCAAGCAGCCAGCATAATCATACTATAGTCTTCCTGATGTAATGCAAGTTGTTGTGCATAGACTTAATAAATTACTTACATCGCAGAAAAGGAGAACTGGAATAATATATTGCATCAATATTACACGTATTTAAAGTTTATAATCCAGTATATCAGTACTGTGTACATTGTAAGGAGGAAAAAGTTCCTACTTTAATTTCATTAAATTCTATGACCAACTTCAGAAAACACTAGTTCAATTACTTGAAGCAATCTTCACTTTTCTGTTTCTTTAACCATTTCTGTTAACAAATTGTATAATTTAAAGTTTCTCTATCAAAACTGAAGTAACAAAACTTGTAAATCTACATTTATATAGCTTCCTAAGATATTTTATTAAGTAAACTAAGAGGATAAGAGATAGCAGAATCACACAAGGGCACAGTGACGGTAAACACCTGATGATCCAATCGCTGCTCAGGACAAGAAGCTGGAAACTGCAAGTCAAGAGGAATTAATGAATCTGCCCCAGTCCCGGCTTGCATGACAGTATACACAATTGAGCAGCAATGATAAGATTTGGTGTTGGAACTGTGGAGAACCTCGATTGATACAATCACAGGAGACTTCAGCAGCGAAACATTCACCAGTTCAAGCTGAATATAGGTTTTCAAAAACATCAACTTCTTACTCTTGCTTTTACTTCATCAAGCACTCTGTTCTATGGGATGGTGACACCACACTCAGCATGGCTTGCTACCCTGAGTTCTTTGGACTATATCTTAATCATCTCCAAATACACCCTACAGACATACCCAAATTGCTGTTTAATGATATGCCTGATTAACCTGTTTTTTACTTCTCAAATTGACACATAAGAAAGATAATGTAAATTGTTATTGAATGAAAAATATTGGAAAGTTTTAACTTGTATGCAGGAAAATGTTATGCAGAAATACTGAACATTCTTTAGTCAAACATAAATAAAGGAAATATAAGTAATAAAAATGCATAAGTTGGTGTTCAAATAAGCCCAAACATGTTGTGAAAAATAATTGTTTATTAAAATTGTGTGGTTCTATGAATCGATGGCATAACCAAATACATACTGACATTCAACAGACAAACATTAAAAAGAGATTTCCATCATGCTCCTGCTGAATACATGGCTAATACTCTTACATGGTAGTCAGGGTTCAACATCCCAATGCACAAATAATTTCAATTGAATTTCGTGTGACATGTGAACCTAGTTAAGAAAATGACCTCAAAAGACAAAGACAGCCATGTAGTGTTATGCTGATGTTTACGAAAAAGTGCAAAATAGTGCATAAGGGTGACTACAAAGACAGTGGTCTGGAGTGGCGGAAAAAATGATAGAAAACTTAGTGAGGTCCCTTCCCATTCTCCTCTCCTGCTGCAGCCATATTCCTTTTCTTCTTGTTCCTCCATTCCTTCTACATCTGCTTCTCTGTGTTCTCCCAGTATTCATGATTATTCATATGGACATAGCACTGAGCTTTTTACCCACCATTTATATTTTACTTTCTATAGAAAAAGAGCAATTCTTAACCTATGCTTGAAATCGTGGTGCTCATTCCACCCACAGTGCGGGTGTTGCTGGAGGGCTCCACCAGAGGCATTTTTCACATTCTGACTGGTATCGGTGTCTTTGAACATGAGCATGCACGTTTCCTTTGGGTCTCAAGAGGAAATCTCTGGCACTGAGTATCTCATGAAAACTCTAGAAGAATGTAGATAATTCTTCATGTCTTGCTTCAGGGAAGGGCTTTGAAAGAATATCATATGAAAATTTTTCTGTAATTTTTATTCATTGTCATAATTTTTGAATTTTTAGTTTTATTTATTTGAAACAAAGAAACGCTAGAGTAAAAAGTGACATCTCAAATGATAGTTTCAAAAGAAGAGTGGAACATTAACAATGGCTGTTATAATACATATTTTCATTGTCAAATACATTGTTCAGATTAATAGAACTATGCATGCAAAATTGGGCAAACAAATGTTAATGTTTAATTTTTCCATAATTTTATTGAGAAACAAAGAGCAGTGAGACAGTTTCAAACCAAATTGGTAGGACAGTTTCAATAATTAACACATTACATACATTCTTCCTAGTGATTAATTGCTGTACAAGATTAGGACCTCATATCCTATTTACAAACACTATTACAACAAATGTCTCTATTCATTAAGAGAATGTAACCTTATATCTATTCTAACCATTTTGAATACACAGATACAAAATGGACATTTGTCTATATCCTCTTTTATTGTTGTTTCATTATTTGAATATTATAGGTATGTAAACTCAGCAAAATATTTCAAAAGAGTCCAGTAGCCCATAATAGTATTGGGTCTTCTGCTTCACTGGCAAAATCAGAAATTGTTGAGCTGAGTCTCCTACAGCTCAACATAACACCATGGCTTTAGTTCTTATATTTTGTTTTTATATTTTCTGCTGGATGGTTAAGACCAAGATAAAGCAGGACCTAGGCAACAAGAGTTGTAGCTTTTGGGTCTGATAAGGTCAGTCAAATCCCCTCAGGATTTATCCTGAGATCCTGTACCTCAGATTGTAGAACCTTTGTCAGTGTCAGCCATGTGAATGAGTCAGGGCCATTGCTTGGCCAATGTGCTCTCTGTGAAAGCCCGAGAGAGTGTTTTCTCCCCATGTGACTCTCCTTAGGCACACTCTACGACATCAATCACTTTCCTCGTTGGCCTCATAATCTTCTTGATCAGAAAATTTGGGACACTACCGAGGTACATGACGTTACAGTACAAGTTCTCATATGTCCTGAGTCTTAATTGCCCTTGGAAGGCTAGGGCCAAAATGTTGGCTTTCCTTGCAGTCCTCCTTTTTCTCTAATTTTGATCTGAAAACTTTGTTAACACCCCAGAATAGAAGTTTATTGTTATTACCATGCATCATAGGCTGTTAAGCTTAACCTCACTATCTGTCTGAATATAAAACATTTTAGGCATAACACAGAAAGGTATTTTTCAGCAAGTATTGATATGTTGAGCTTCAAGTGCGTACAGAATATGATGAAAAAACATTTAAAAATTAGAATATATTTTAAAATATAGGCATAAACTATTATTTAATTCTTATGTTTACACATAAGTCCAAAAATCTAACCATATACAACCTTGAAGGAGAACAGTCCCACAACATTCCATTTCCGGTCTCTTACCTTCATTCACCACCCCCATTTTAGAACAATCATCTAGCTGAGAGACAGCATAGCAGCAACTGGCATGTCATGACAAGGAGCCCATATTCAGAAGAACAGAATGACAGGCACTCCAAGCATGAAACTACTATTACAGATTACCATCTTCAGTGCAGTTGCTTAGTTCACAGGTATCAGTATATATAGCTAGTCAGAGTCAGAATCTATCCAATTAACTGCTAGATTCAAAAATCTTCTGGAGATTCTCAGGATCATTGCCTTGCCCATCTTCTACTATAACTGTATGGCTTCTCGCTGTAATGTGTCCTAGCCCTTTTCCTTTCCCTCTCTTCATTAGTTAGTCCCCGAGATCCTGCTTTAATTTTAATTATACCTTTCTATTTGTATTTCTTCTTTTGAATTCCTATGCTAGGGAAACTATACAATATTTACACATGTGTGTCTGGATTATTTCACTTATGAGCATATGTTCAAGTGGCATCCACTTCAATATAAAGACTTCCAGTTTATCATTCTTAATACCTGAATAATACTCCATTTTGTAAAAATACCACATCTTTTTTAACCAATCCTCAGGTGATGGACATCTTGGTTGTTTCCAAGATTTGGCTATCACAAATTGTGCTGCTATAAACATAGGCACAGATACATCCCTATGAAATGAGGTTTACCAATCCTCCGGGAAAATTCCCAGTAGGAGAATAGCTGGTTTAAATGAGATTTCCAGACCAACTTTTCTAAGGAGTCTCCACACTGATTTGCATCATGGTTGCACCAGTCTACACTCCCACCAGCAGTGGAGAAGGGTTCCTTTTTCCCTACAGCTTCTGCAAAATTTCTTGTTGGTTGATTTCTTTATGATAGCCATTCTTTCTGGGGTGAGATAATATTTCAATGTTGTTTTAATTTGCATTTCACGGATGGCAAGTAGTGTGGAGCATTTTTTCATATATTTATTCGCTTCTTTACTTTCATCCTCTGAGAAGCGTATGTTCATCTCTGATGCCCATTTCTGGACTGGGTCTTTAAATTTTGGGGCAATAGTGTTTTTTAGCTCTTTATAAATTCTAGAGAGCAGACCTTTGTCTGAGTACTTATTTGTCATGAATTTTTCCAAATTTGAGGGTTGTCTTTTCACTTTGTTGGTAATTTCATTGATGTTAAAAAAAACTTCTCAATAAGAGCAGATCCTAGTTGCTAATTTTTTCAACTGTTTCCCATGCGATTTGAATTTTGTTCGTGAACTCTGCCTACCCCTATGTCTTCAAGAGTTTCTCCTAATTTCTCTTCCAGGAGATTTAGTGCTTTAATGTTTAGATCTTTAATCCATTTTGACTTTAGCTTACTGCATGGTGATAGACCTGGGTCAAGTTTGAGTTTTTGGCATGTAGAGAGCCAGTTTTTCCAGCACCATTTATTAAAGAGGCTATCTTTCTTCCAGTAAGTATGTTTGGCCCCTTTGTCAAAGATAAGGTGGCTGACTGTGTTTGTAGGGGATTCAGCATCTTCTAATCTATTCCATTGATGTTGTGTTGCCAGTACTATGCTGACTTTATTACAGTAGCCTTGTAGTATAATTTAAAGTCAGGAATTATAATGCCTCCTGCCTTGTCTTTATGGCCCAGGATTGCCTTTGCTATTCTATGTCTTTTATAGTTCCAAATAAATTTTAGGAATGATTTCTCTAGGTCTGTCAGATGTGTTGGTGGTAGTCTGATAGGGATTGCATTAAATTTGTATATCAATTTTGGGAGTATGGCCATCTTCACAATGTTGGTTCTTCCAATCCAGGAACATGGAATATCTTTTCATAATCTGAAATCCTCTACAATCCCTTTCTTCAGAATACTGTAATTTTCCTTGAAAAGATCTTCAACTCTTTAGTTAGATTAGTTCCAAGGTATTTTATTTTTCTTGGTGCTATTGTAAAAGGTATTGTTGCTATAATTTCCAACTCAGTGTGTTTTTTTCTCTGTGTAGAGGAATGCTATCGACTTTTGTGTATTCACTTTATAACATGTTATGATACAAAGTTTCTGTATTAATTCTAGTAGCTTCTTGGTGGAGTTTTTTGGGTCTTCCAATAAAGTATCATGTCATCTGCAAATAA
>NW_004524964.1:257268-258321 GCF_000260255.1 Octodon degus
TGAATTTGCATTGAATTGTAGATATTGTTGAATTTCTTCTTTAATTCAATCTGTGAGTCATTGGGTGCTGAGTAAGGTATCGTTTGATTTCCATATATTTAGAGGTTTTTTTCTGGTTTCTTTTGTCCTTTATTTCCAGTTTCATTGCACTGTGGTCAGATAATGTGCATGGGATAATTTCTGTTTTCTTACATATACTTAAGCATGACCTAAGGACCAGCATGTAATCTATTTCAGAAAACTACCCATGTGCTGCTGAGAAAAATGTGTATTCAGCTGTGTTTGGGTGGAACACTGAATATGTCCAAAAAGTCCATTTGTTTCAAGCTCTGCTTCAGTTCTCTTATTTCTTTGCTAATTTTTTTGTCTTGTTGACCTATCTTTTGAGAATAAGGGGGTGTTAAAGTCTCCTGTTAAGATTGTGGTATTGAATATTAGATTTTTCAAGTCCACTATGATTTACTTTATATAGTTGGTGCTCCCGTATTTGATGCATACATATTTAAGAGTGTTACTTCCTCCTCTTGAATTTTTCCCCTAACCAGTATATAGTGGCCCTTTTATTTCACTTGATCATTCTTGGTTTGAAGTTGAGACTGTCTGAGAATAGGTTTTCTATCCTTGCTTATTTCTGAGGTACTAGGGCATGTAATATTGTGTTGCATCCTTTGAATTTCAACCTATGGATATCTTTATGAGTTAAATGTCTTTCTTGTGTACAGAACATTGCTGGATTTTGTTTCCTAATGTCCTGTGCCAGTCTATTTCTCTTAATTGGTGAATTGGGTCCATTTATGTTGATGGTTAGAATTGAGATATACTGACTGCTGATTGACATGTTATTTACCTGTTGTTGTTTACTCTTTTTTCTCCTATGTTTAATTGCCTGCTCTATTTAGTTGGCTGCTTCTGATCTCAATTGTGGAGTTTTCATCATTTTGGTCCCTCTGTAGAGCATCTTTCAGGAGCCTGTGTAGGGTTGGCTTTGTCATCATGAAATTCTTTAGTTGTTCTTTGTCATGGAAGTATTTCACTTCTCCATCAAACTTGAAA
>NW_004524964.1:259311-270170 GCF_000260255.1 Octodon degus
ATTGGTTTTCTTCCATATGTTTCTGCATTTGATTCTTTACTGCAGATGTTATTAATTCAGGGATTTCTTTTTTCATTTCCAATCTGAGTTCCTCTATGCCTTTCTGCCACTGTTTCTTTATTTCAGAATTCATTGATTCATTGATTTCAGCTGTGCGAGTCCCACTTTGTTCTGTGGTATTGTCTTCAGCACTTGGCATGGGTGGGTTTGGGTTCTGCGACTGCATTTTGCTTCTTCTTGTTGTCATTTTGTGTAGCACTGTTTTCTGACCTTCGTTGTAGATCTTTTGTGCAGTTATAACTTTAACACGTACTGAAGTTCAGGTGCAGATCTACAAAGTTTGGATTTATCCAGATGTGCCTGGGTTGAGTCTGGTTGCTGTGCCCACTCCTTCCTGCTGTTGCCCTTGGGGGTGAACCTGTTGTGCCCCTCTGGCAAGATGTTCTCCTGGACTATCTGGGTGGTTCTATTCCTTACATTCTTTGCAGGGATTGCAGCTGCAAGATTTCACTCCAGGCCTGTATGCCAGGCCTGAGCTGAGTCTGGATGGGAGAAGGTAGAGTAGTGGGGAGAGTCAGCTCTCCCCCACACTCACTGGCCCTGATCTAGGACTGGATCTGGGTGTTCCCGGAACATGACAAAAATTTCTACCCTGTGGGTGGGTTAGGGGTGTACTACGGAGTGGTGGGGGGGTTGAAACTGGGTGAAAGATGTTCTCACCTGCGCTGTGCCTGTGCTGGGACCAGTAGGTTCCACCAGCACAGGGTAGCGGGAAGCTCTCCCACACACTCACTAGGCCTGGGGCTAGGACTGGATCTCATTATTCTAGAACGTGGCAGAAATTCAATTCTTACTTTCAATAATGTATTTTTCTTGTCCTTTTTCATTTTATAGTAGTAAGTTTTAAATTTAATTTTTAAAGGTAGTACACTACTTGAGATAAATATATATACATATTTTTTGGCTGTCATAGGCTGCTTTAGGGCTGGTCTGGTAAGACATATGGAGCTGGGGATCGAGCCCCTATCTGCTGCAGTTGTCTGGGATTGCTCAGCAGGTGCTTAAACAACTGAGCTAAACTGCTAGACCCCAAAGTAGTACATTACTTGATAAGAAATTGAAATGTATCCATTTAGAAAAACAAGAGAATTATTCATACATGGTTTTTATATTACACTTTGCAGGCTTTGATGTAGTTGTGAGGAATTAGACAACATGAAAAATTTAAACATTAACTGCTTTTTCAAGAAATGATGCAAATGAGTACTACAATCATCACAGCTATCATGAATATATTCTTGAATGATTTTTCCTCTCTACTTGTTTTTTCCTACCTTCTTTCCCTCTCCCTCAACTTTACTGTTTACTCCTTATGCTCAGTTTTCCATTTTACTTTTATTATAAATAATTTTATTGAGAAACAAGTGGCAATGAGACAGTTTCAAACAGGTTAGTAGGACAGTTTTAATAATTAATACATTGCATATTGTTGTCTTTGTAGCAGTTATTCACAGCACAAGATGCAGACATATCTTTTCTAAAAATTATTAGTTCAAAACTTTATTCTCATTGAACTAAGAGAAAGTAGCTGTATATTCAAGCTATTTTTATATATTGCATATATGGATAATTTTTCACTACAAAGTGGACCTTCATTTACATCACCCTTTTTTGTTTACTTCTGTTAGAGATGTGTGTTCCATTCCCATTCATATATTGTAGGTGCATGAATTCAAAAGAGTAATCCAATATAGTAGACCAAGTAATCTATAATAATAGTGGGTTATCCCCATTACTGGCAATTTCAGAAGTTGTTGGCTTGAGCCTTTCACAGCTCAGCATAGTGATATGCCTTTACTTTTTATACTTCATTTTTATACTTTCCTGCTGGATGGATAAGACCAAGATAAAGCCAGACCTATATAACAAAACATGTAACTTTTTGTAACTGACAAGGTCAGTCAAATCCCCTCAGGACTTAGCCTGAAAGACTGTACAGCAGTTTGTAGATCTTTTGTCAGTGTCAGCCATGTGGATGAGTCATGGCCATTCCTTGGCCAATGTGCTCTCTGTGAAAGTCTGACAGAATGTTTTCTCTCCATGTGACTCTCCTTAAGCACACTCTACATCGTCAACCACTTTCCTCTGTGGCTCCAAAATCTCCTTGATCAGAAAATTTAGGATACCACTGAGTTACAGGTTGTTACAGTACTAGTTCCCTTATGTCCTGAGTCCTCACTGACCTTGAATGGCTAGGGCCAAAATGTTGGCTATCCTTGTAGCCCTTCTTTTTCTCTAATTTTGTGTTCAGCAAACTTCAGTTGTTAACCCTCCAGAAGAGAAGCTTAATGATATTATTACTCTAGAAAATAGGCTGTTGAGCTTAACATCAGTATCTGTCTGAATATCAAGCATTTCAGCATTTTGTTTGCTTCCACGTTTTTCAGTTTTTCTATCTCTATTTTTTTCACATTTTATTTTTCAGGTTTTTACACTAGGGAGACAATGCATTGTTTACCTATGAGGATCTTCAGGGTATTTTTCCAAAGCACCTGACAATATCATACTACAGTGATACATGTAGAACCATGTTTATAGCAGAACAATTTGGTCAAGCCAAATCTTGAATATTATTCAGTTATAAAGACAAACTTGAGGCCTTTGTACATAAACTGATGCAGAGACCCTATGCACATGACTGAAATGAAACAGATCTGCTATAATTTTCAAACGCAAATGTAACATATCTAAATGATGGAGTGCTGCAGGTGAGTTTGATTTATAATGTATTTTTCAAACATTGGAAGTCTATTTTATTACCAAAAGTGTACTTATAGGTACTACTGTCATCTAGTCAGTGAAGACCGTGTACACAGGTACATATACTATCCATGTAATTTACCCATAAAATAGAATAATATGACAAGTTCTACAAATAGGGGTGCTGTAAAACCCTAAACAAAAAAGCAGTACCTAGGAAATAATGCGATTAAAAGCATATTATGCATACATTTAGTAATTATTGGCTCCATTCCTTGCTAAATCTTTAAAAAAACAGTTTTATTAAAATAACTATAATACATAGTGCAGCAAAAGTTGTTATTATTAAAACAAAATAATTATAAATGATAAAGTGAGAGACAGACTTCGATGCAGCATAAAACAGGTAGCAAACTGATCTAGTACCCTGACTTCCATTTGCTGTGTTAGAGGGAAGGATTGGATCGATGCAGACACAGAGGAAAGAATATTCAAGAGACTTCCTGGAACAAACATGAGTGAATGGGAGCAGTAGATGTTGTGAGCTACAACAGCTGCTGTGTGACCACAGCCAAGGCATCTGTCCTGTCCCCTAGATGGGTATTTGGCCAGATGACATTTTAGGAAACGGGAAAATAAACAAATGACTTGAAGTAGCTGTGCAATGTCTTTATCACAGAGCTCCAGGTGACTGGGAGAGCAGCAACCTCTTCAGTCCGTCGAAGGTTCCCTTCCAGCATTACGTCATGACCAAGGTATTCTATCACAGCCAATGACATGTGATAGAGTATGATACAACATTGAGAATGATGTCTTCAAACAATTAATGGCAAGAAATATTTTACTAAACAGAAGTGAAAATAAAAAGTTTTACTTTGTAACAAAAACACCTGATTTTAAAGCTGCATGTTTCTTTTGTGTCAATTTGTCATTTGTTCTCCTATGAGGAATTTTACCAGAATTATATGAGAGAATTTCACTCCAGGTTTTGAATATATGATATCCCATTTTAATTTCAATAACTTTTCAATTTACAAAATTTGAAAATGATTACTTACATTTACAAAGGTGAAATTATAAATAGCAATGCATATTTTAATAGCACCTGTGATAAAGCAATCATTTTTATTTATTTCTAATTCCCTAATATTCTATGAGTCAATGTATGGATGCTTGGTAGGAAAAATTACTAAACACACTGAATGTCCACAAAGGAACCCAAAGACATGGACTCAAAAGGCTACCAGAACACAGCACCAGTGCATCCACACATCACAGTTATAAGAAACCTGGAATTTCCATGATTGCTGTCATTTTTACCTAAACGTTGATGGAAACAATCATCGATAGACGACTGATGTGTCACTATAGAGCTGTGAGCAAATACATGCTATCCTGCTTTTGATTTCATTTCATAGATTTATTAGTTCTATGTTTTTTTATTGGTAACAAGTGTAATTTTTGTTCCCACTCTGTCTTACAGTGCCAGCCTAGTAATTCACACAATGCATGGGAGACAATGAGTGACAAACAAAATAAAGGAAATATGTATTCGTCCTCTCTGGGTGATTGGGAGAACAGCGTACTTACCTCTAGGAAGTCTTTGATCATTACAAACAGTGCTCTACTCCAGTCTCTTAGTGACAATTTCTCATTCCCTCACCTCTGGCCTGAATTACATTTTGTATTCCCCTAACATATTTCTGTGCGGCCCAGCAGGAAGTAATGCACAGGCTCACAACAGTTCCATCCTGCACTGACAGCGTGAAAAGGTCTGAGGAGCCAGCGATCACTTCCTGTGCAGAGGACTCTCTTTATTCCCCCGTGACTGAGCTTGCTGTGGTCATTTTCACAATAACCAGAAGAGAACGCGACTCTTGTCACTCACATTTCAGGGGACAAACCTGAACAGAGACAGGTGGGAACCTGCAAATTCCAAGGACTCTTAAGAAGTAGAGCTCTGCTTCAGTGACATGCAACGACTCAAAAGTTGGAAAAAGTCTCATTAATAATCATAGTAGTTGCTCAGTCAATGCGTGTCTGTTGCGTAAAATGGGGCACAAATGATTTTGTAGACCCAAAATCACCTTAGACAATCACTGGAAAAAAGTCTTAGAATGTTTTTACTTCCTAGAATTGTTTCATAAGGCAACCCTCCTCTAAATGTGACCAGGACTGCCAAGGAGATAGCTCAGTGGGATGAGTACTTGCCCTGTGAGTGCAAGGTCCTGAAATTGATGCCTCATACGATATATATCAGGCAAATGAAATCTTAGGCAGTTTTGGAAATATACACGGAAAAGTGAGAACCTGTACAGGTGTGCTCACTCTGCCAATCAACATACATGAAAATAAATTCCTTTATTGGAGTGAGTCTGTTCAGTTTACTTAGTTTTGCATTTTATTCGAGTTCCATATTCTGATGAGGCTAAAGATTTTGAGAAAAGTAAAAAACAATACATAGATAGGGAAGGCTGCACCTTTATATTATATCTTCAATATGAATTACTGCCCTTTCAGGTTGTAGGCCTAAGAATGATGCAAGAGTAATATTATAAAGCCCAACTTACAGTCATCCACCATGTTATGTTTGTGATATCCAAAAGTAGGGTTCTGCCCATTGGCTCAGTTGCTTAAGTAACTGCTTAAACAAAGCAGTCAGGATGCTGCGGTTCTATTCTCAGATCCTCAGTCCTTACCAGACCTGCCCTGAAGGTATCCTGAGCCAGCCAAAAAAAAAAAAAAAAAACCTCCAAAACTGAAGTTTGAATTCTAAGACATGAAGAGGAGTAGTTGTAAAATATTTTAGCGAGTATTAGTGAGATTCTGAGACAGACAGAAGAGGCCTTGAACACTTGGGGCTGCCAGCAGTCAACTGCATAAAGCAAACGTTGTGGGCCAAAGTCAGGAAGTGGATGGTGCCATGTGGAGGAGAACTATGATCAACCAATAAGATTACAAATGTGGAGGCTAAGTTTCAATTGAGCCCATCTGGGAGAAGTCATGAGTGTTCGTGGAATGAAGAGGATCACTTGGAAAGAGCACTCATGATGTTCTGGTCACCCCGAGGTGACAGCAATCTGTCCAGTCTTCATTCACACACGTGTGAATGAAGTATGGATTATAGCATCTGTTTATTCCTCTGAGTGGCACAGATCTGGAAAAGTCATGTTACCATCAGGCCTGACTTTTAAAGAATGTACCTCCACCCACTCCTGTAATGTTTTTAACTTCTGAATTGACTCCTCTGGAGTGTAACATTGTCTGCTTGCCTGAAATACTTGAACCTAACACAGCAATCTACAATGTCAGTACTTTAACACAAATCATTGAGCAGAGAAACTCTCCAACCATTTCTGAACCTGCCAAGGAGAAGCAATCCATGCCCTTTAGCATGACCTCAGAAGAGTGAGTGGGACTCGGGAGCAGAACAAGAGAAGAAATGCCGCCAGCAATTTGTGTGCCATATTTGCCTGACAAACATGTGCACTGAATCTAATCAATCTCTTTCCCTCAGCAGTAATTTATCTGTCATTTCAGAAAACAATAACTGTGCTTCCCTCAAAAAGTATCTATTAAAAATTCCCCAAGATGATTCTTTCCCTGTTTTATTGTCAAGGTGTGACTAATACAGGCTAATTCTTCCTAACAAGAAAAAAGGAAAGAATAATTTCCTGGAAATTATTGTCATCTTTTGGGCCAATCTGCTTTTGCATCCACGTGTGGCATTCTGCTCCCACAGAGACACGTGGACCATGATTCTGTCTTCTGACAACTGCCCAAGGCTCCAGAAGAAGGACTGAAGGGAACCCTGCAGACAAGTCATATTGAAAATCTCTACCTGATCTTGAATCTGGCTAGAGCAGATTCAAGGCCAGGGGCATGAGGTCAAATGGAAGAGGAGGTATAAATTTACCTCAGGGGAAAAAAAAAACCACTGGAAAGAAGTGGTTTCTGCTGCACCTTTCCTTGCAGTTTATGCTGGGCTTGTGCTGCAGCATTTGTGATAATTATGGCCCGTGAAGGCCCATGTGCATTTAACAGGCAGTTAACCTTCAGCTTTAGGGCTGGATCTTCCAGCCATATGGGACAGTTTATATGATCATGTCAGTGTGATGAAGTTGATTCTTCTGAATGAGAAAAAATTATTCAATTTTGGATGACTTTATCTCCTCCCTTCCAGGTACTATACACTCGGGAGTTTTGCTCAAATGCTATTAAAAAAAAGCCTGTTTCCTGCTCTCCATCAACATCTGAAGAGCAGAGCTCAGTGTCCGATCTATCATTCTGAGTGAAGAACAGTATTCCTATCCACTCCTGTTCCAGGGGGATGCGGTGCAGCACACAGTAGAGTAACATGGAAATCCTCCATGTCCCTCATCTCTTTTTCAGTAGGAAGCATTCAGAGTCTTGTGAGGGTCTAATTCATAAGGAAACACAGAATTATAGACTTGGTAGAATTATCTTACAAAATGTGAGCTAATCTTTATATGTACCATGATATTCTTAAAGATCAACCTATTTGAAAGGAACATAACGTTACACTTATGGTGGGCTACTCTCTACATTATCATCTGACATCCTGAAGGGATCTACTTTACCCCAGATGGAAGGAACATGTCACAATATTTAGGGCCATCTTAGAAGGTAGATGAGGAATGAAGCAGGAATGAAAAACAATGCAATTTTGAGGTTCTTTGGTATAAGATTTCTGAAGAGTTTCTTTTCCATACTTGCTATGGAGAAGAAAGCATAGCAATGAGAGACGCTAGAAAATCCACCAAGTCCCTGACTACAAGAGCCTTAGCAAAATTATGCAGTTATGGATCCAACTATACCCAGAAGTCCTGGGACAGGAGCCAATTTAAACTGTGGAAGATGAGGGAAAATGTTTATTTACTATACTGCATCAGGATGAGAACTACAGATGTGTTTGAAGGGGATGCAGAAGTTAACAGGAGTAGCTTTATTCTTTTGACTGGTGTTATCTTAACCCTCCAGATTTGGAGGCTTTCTCCTACAAAGATGAAACTAATTTTCTATCTTTGCCAACTTCATTTTGGGAGGTTTGGCAAGGATCATTGAAATGGGCCCTTCCATTCTGATTTACTTTGGTCTGTAGGACTCTCTTCTTTCCTAGTGTTTATAACCACTTGTTTTGTAGAGTGAACACTAGATGTCACTGCAGGGAAGGAACTGTTTGGACATTGATAATATAGAGTTTTAACTTGCTATATATGGCATACAACAATTAAGTATTGAAGAACTAATACAGCTTCTGAACCCACTTGCACAGCAGGAATTGAAAAAAATGAGAGACAGTGACAGAAACACAAACAGAGAAAGACAGAAAGAAAAAAGAGAGAGACAGAGACAGAGGCAGACAGAGACAGAGACAGAGACAGAGACAGAGACAGAGACAGAGACAGAGACAGAGACAGAATGGTGGTGTTTAATATTAGAGAAGTGGAAGAAAAATAAAAATAAAAAGAACATATAAAGAAAATCAACAAAGAAATGTTCAGGTTAGAAATATTTAATAATCTAGCAGAAATCAAGAAGCAAAGCTAGTTACTGGCATCTTATGCCAGAAAGAAGGGCCATCATCAATAGGTTCTACAATCTGAGGTACAGGATCTCAGGATAAATCCTGAGGGCATTTCACTGACTTTGTCAGACCAAAAAGCTACAACTCTTGTTGCACAGGTCCTGCTTTACCTTGGTCTTAACCATCCAGTAGAAAAGTATGAAGATGAAATATAGGAAGTAAAGCAATGTTGTTATGTTGAGCTGTGGGGGACTCAGGTCAATAATTTCTGACATTGCCAATTAAACAGAAGACCCAATGATATTATGGGCTACTGGACTCTTTTAGAATATTTTGCTGAGTTTACACACCTATAATATTCAACAACGGAACTTAAAAAAAATTGGGGTATAACTATGAATGTCCATTTTGTATCTGTGTATTCAAAGTGGTTGGGATAGATATATAGTTGCATTCTCTTAATGAATAGAATGATTTTTTCTAATGGTGTTTGTAAGTAGGATCACAAGTCTGCATCTTGTACAGCAATTAACCACTAAGAAGAATATATGCAGTGTATTATTTGTTGAAACTGTACTTTCGATTTGATTTGAAACTGTCTCATTGCTATATGTTTATCAATAAAACTTTGAAAAGAAAAAAAGATTTTGAATTAATCAAAAGTCTTATTAATACAACAGTTTATTTTTTAACTTTTGATTTCTAAAACATAATTTTGAGATAAAAATTTTGAAAATCAAAAAAAAATAAGTAAATCAATAACAAATGAGGTCTTGGGGAGAGGAGTAACCCTTCTCCACTGTCAGTGGAAGTGTACAGTGGTCCAACGGTTATGGAAATTGGAATGGAGATTCCTCAGAGATAGGATTGGAGGTGCCAGTCAAGCCATCTATGTCTTTCCTACATCTTTTTTCAGAACAAGTGAAATCTTCATACCTCAGTGATATATGTGAACCCATGTTTATAGCAGCACAATTTGTCCTGGCTAAATCCTGGAAACAAGCCTAATGCCCATCAACTGAGGAATAAATAAAAAATTACATTATATTTTTAAACAAATTTTTACACATATTCAGCTATGCAAGAGATAAATTTGAGGCTTTTTTAGATAAATGGATGCAGCTACAGACTATACTTGTAAGTGAAATAAGTCAGATCCACATGTGTAAACATCATGTTGCCTCACTAGTTTGACAACATGAAGGATTAATGAAAATCTAAAAGTTACAAGAGATACAGTGAAAGGGAAAGAAAATGTCTAATTGGATGGATAACCTGGGATGAGGAAAAGGACAAATCAAAGAACGGAACAACATGCATATAGACATATGTTCAGAATAATTTGGATAATTGTATTGTGGATTTCTTTTCTCTTTCTTTCCTTCTTTCTTTCTTTCTTTTTTTGTGGAACGAGTCGAAGCATGGCGTGAGAGCGAGGCCTTCTGTTGTGCTCTTGGGATGCCTCTGGGCCCATCCAGAACCAGCCCAGGTCCAGGGAGAACTTCTGCCATGCTCTCAGGACCCTTCAGATGCAGCTCAATCCGAGGCTCAGGTGAGTGTGAGAGACATTCTGCGCTCACCTACACCTGATGCATCCCACGGGACCAATCCTCAGCCTGACATACATGCCTGGTGTGAAACTCTGCAGCTAAAGTCCCTGCAGAGAGGCTAGGAGCCAGAACAACGAAGATACTCCAGCAGCAGAGTATATTGTCAGGGAGGCACAGCAGGTTCACTTCCAAGGGCTGCAGCAGGAAGAAGCTGAGCACAGCAGCCAGGCACAAGCCAGGCACAGCTGGATGAATACAAGCTTGTAGATCTTTACCTGGTCAGCAGAGACACTTTGCTAGACCCAGATCTATACGAGCATCCACCTTCTTTCTCTCTTGACTGAGAGGGGGCAAAAGGAAACTGTGATGAACTAGTCTGCCTGCCAAACAGGTACATCAAGGGGAGGTTGATGTTCAGACAGAACTTAGGAGAACTAACTTAAATACAAAATACCAATTTCATATCTCCTTACCTGTAAAGACATAGTGATTGTTCTTTCTGTCTAAAATACAAAGCCATTCATTATAAAACATTGTCAACTACTAAATATCATTAACCATTATTAGTATTCCTTACTGTAGATCTGTAAATACAAAACCATAATGGCCTTAACCATATAATCTCTTGGGTAATTATTTCAGTAGAGGGTAAAGTTATAACAGAAAAAAAAAAAAACTCCACACTAAAGGTTGGAGGACAGTGCCATACAAAATGACAAACAAAAGGAGCACAATACAAGCTCAGGACCCAAGCCCACCCAGAATGAATGCAGAAGACAGTAGCACAGAAGAAACTGGGAATCACACAGATGACATATCTGAATTAATAGCCTCTGAAGTAAATAAACCAATGCAGAAAGGTATAGGGGAACTCACATCAAAAATAACCTATGAAATAAAAAATAAATCACTGAATTAATAGCACCTGAAGCAAAGAAGCAACTGCGGATAGATATAGAGTAATTCAACTCAGAAATAATATCTAATGTAAGAAAAGAAAG
>NW_004524964.1:276553-277480 GCF_000260255.1 Octodon degus
AAGTCAGCTCAGGATTGATACAGCACAGAAGTGGCTTCAGGAATCACTGGTTTTGAAGCCTCACCCACACAATCCAATGGACTGTTAGGGAAACACATGTTTAGTAAGAGTGGAGGATATTTGGATCCTTGGAAGTCTCATCCATGAGATCCAAATTGCAAAGGAGAGGAGGCAATGTTCAATGATTTTGGATGTATCCAACTCTGCCTAAATTACAACAGGATTCTCATGTTTTGGTTCCTTCAGTTTATGTTTTGTGTACAAGTAAGGATTACCTCTTATTGCACACAGTCTGAACAGAAAATAATTCTGGCCATTTCCCTCTCTTTACATTACAGTCCTACTTGTAAAGTAGAATCACAATCATTACTCTTCTCTGCATTCCATTCTGCCTCATGTTGGTAAAAGAGTCTTGCATGGGTGCAGAAAAACATGAGGCAGAGTTTTCTCAATATAATAGGATCAAAAATTTCTAATGGTTAGAAATGTATCGAAAGCACTAAAACAATGTGAGATGAGTTTCTATCTGAAAACCCAGAGGACAAACTATGCTACAATTTTAATCCTTACTTTATTGTATGTCCCCTGAGTGTGTCCCATAAGGTAACCTGCTCCAGAATAGATAGTTGCTATATGGAGAATAAGCAGAAATGGACGGGGTCTCACTGCCATCATTATGGATTTTCACCACAACTCTCTTCCCCCAAAACACACAACCACATCTCCAGTAAGTTTCCACATGAACAGGATACAATTGAATTAAACTGGAAGAGGTATCTTTAAGAAAGAAGCATTGCTAATATATTAAACCAATAATCAGGAAACCTGAGCAACTTCTTAGCTTTTTTGGGAAAGTGAGGAAAAAAATGAAAGAAAAATCCGCAGTATTTAGGCAACCTAGTGTCATGCATTAATAACTTCACAAAA
>NW_004524964.1:277667-282930 GCF_000260255.1 Octodon degus
TTGAGAATTAAAGTTTGTACTAATAGTATTTAGACAAGATATTCATGTCTGCATCTTGTCTTCTGAATAACTACTACCAAAACACCAATATGCACTGCATTAATTATTATAATCATTCTCCTACCTTGTTTTGAAACTGTTTCATTGCTATTTTATTTTTTCTCATTAAAATGAATTTAAAAAGAACATCATATCCTTCTGGTGTTTTGTTATTTCATTTTGCAAATTATCATATATTGGTAAATTTTATTTTATTGTATGAATTTATATATGCTTATGACATGAAAATGAGGTTTTGGTGATGGACTTTTCATTGATTGATGGTATCATCACCTTTTTATTCTGTAATAGTAATTTTTCATGCAGATTTCTATACTCAATCCACAGAACCCAAATCTGTAGACTACGGTCCTCCATTATTTCATTATTTTGCTAGTAAGTATGTCTGAAGTTTGGGGTCTCTCTGTGGAAAATAAAGTACTCTGCTTCCATAAAACTAAGCCATCATGCCTTTAGGCAGTGAGGTGTCCATTGGTCCTTTCTTGACTCTTGTCATGCTCAAAGAATTAGATGATGTAGCTAAGAATGTAAATATTCAATTTAATTTAAGATAAATGAAGAAGAAAAATAAGGATGATGGAGTGCAAAAAAGAGCTTCTGAAGATGGAGCGGTGCAGGAAAGTGACAAGAATTAGGGTGAGGTGCTCCCTCTGGAGCAAAGTGCTGGAGAACCCCAAAGGTGACTTTTGAGTCACACAACTGACACTGAGACAGCGGATTCTAAATTAGTCTATGCCATTAATGGGTAGCACAGGAGAGTATTTTGGAAGTCAGTAATATCAGGGCTTTTCTACATTCCCTGTGCCTCTATTTCACCTCATACTAGGGAAAGAAAATGATCAGGGGAAATGGGGAGAGAAACAATCTGAGCATCTGATGAGCCTCTGACATCCTTTGAGCCAGCACAGAGGGGAGTGGGATCATGTTTAGTTGAATATGAGACACATCGCAACTTACTTTCTGTGACCAAGAGTGGAACATAGAAACTTTCTAGATGATATTGAGGAGATGACAAAGGAGTATAACATGACTGAAGACACGTGTTAGAGATCTGATGACCTATGTTTGTTACAGCTAATTTTAGAAATGATCTGGACTTACTGTTACAATAGGCATTTTATCATTTGTCAAAGTACTTTGTATTTCAGCTAAAAGAATATGTCAGTCTTTTGTGAATAACTCTTGTAACTGATCATGCCTTATAATATTGGAAAAGTAATTATTTTATTTCCAAAACCTGACACACATTAATTTACTGTAATTCTAATATAATTTGTTGGTTGTCTTATTTGAAAAATTAGCTTTCACTACTTTGAACAATTTCGATAGTATCTCCCCAATAGTGATGGTAGATTTTATTAACATTTTCTTCTTAATGAAGAAAAAAGCTTGACAAAGCCACTTTCAAGAAGTTCTTGGGGGCCTGGGAGATAGCTCAATAGAATAAGCCTCTCTGCGGGAAGTGCAAGGTCCTGACTTCAATCCTTTGTACCACAAAAGAAAAAAATTCTTACCGGTCAAAAAAGATTTTTTTTTAAAGACAATAAGTGGCAGTCTTAGGGACACAGAGATGGCTCAGTAGACTAAGTGCTTGCCTGGCAAGCACAAGGGCCAGAGTTCAATCTCCAGTTCCAAAAAAATAAATAAGTGGCAATCTTTCAGCAAGAAAGTATTAGAAAAATCCTTAATGATGAAAGGAGTTTCCAGCTGATTCATTGGAAGAACAATCTCCATAACAGAAAGCATCCATATTGGCACGTCTTATAAGACCTAATACCCAGGAGAACCACTTCCCATAAGCGCTAAGGCTATTGAAATTCCTACCCAAGCAGTAGAACAGGTTATAAGTAGCAAACAGGCAAGTTTATCTATTGGAGATCCCATCCAGGTAGCATAGTCTTTATGATTCCATAAAGAGTATTTGTGATTTCAGGATCAAACCATGAAGAGGACAAGCACTTACTATTTCCATTAGTACATCTTAATTAGTTTCTGCTAATAGCTCAATTAAGACTTGCAGAAGGGAAACATAATGTAAAATTTTGGGTAAAGAAATAAACTTTCTGTATCCTGGACAAATTATCATAAAACTATGAGCCTATATAAAGCTAACAGACACACTTGAAATTTTTCTGTCAGGCAAATGATCACAGAGGAAGGCTGTTCCTTCATGAGTACACGGGGAAAACCAGAAATTGGCTACTTGAGTACACATATTATATAACAAAAGGACAATGGAAAGAATATCTAGTGTTCCCTAATTTAAAGGACTTTAACATTTCTTGAAACACCCGTGATGTACCCTCTGTAATTTTATCTTCTGATACACCAGCATTAGTCTTTTGTTTGCTTAGAACTGATCGATTATCTCTATTTCACAAGTAGAAAAATCCTTAACATGAAAAGGATATTCTGCATTTGGTTCTCTAGGTTGTAGACTCTTAATTCAAGATGACTTAAGAAGAGAACTTTCATATGCCACCAATGAAATTCACCTTCGGAATTCCATGAGCTGCAGATGCCTGGTTTTAGGTCACAGGGTGGAGTCAACTGGAGTTGATCTTATGCAAAAGGAAGGTGGAAGTAGTTGCCCTTCATGGTGAGACTCATGTGGTGGAGTTTTGGGAGATCTGGTACAAAACAGTGCAGCCAATATTTAAGCAAGAAGCCAGACATCCCTGTGAATGCCATGGGTTTTTGTCAGCGTGAGTGCTCAAAGACCTGAGGCCAGCGATCACCATGGAGCCTGCACATGTGTCAGCTGAGTTCTCGTCCTACCAGGTACAGGTCTAGCAAAACTGTGGACTCTGAAGGGCTGAACTTCATGCTGCAGAAAATATCTCTATTGGAGAGCAAGACATGATGTGTGCATGGGTGTGAGTGCTCCTAATACATGAGTTTGTTCCCTTCTGGCTTTTGTATGTTTCCTTCATCTGCGCACAGTGTAAGACCCTATATGGATTGCCCACATCATGATATGAACAGGAAGAAATTTTAGGAAAATAAAGAAAAAGTATGAAATTATTGAAGAAGCTGTAAACTCAGGAAATAGACTCACAAAAATGAAAGAAATAACTAAAAAGTTAAAATGACTATTTCAATTGTTCTGAGGTTAATACTCCATCAATATTTGCTTTGAAAATAACCTCTGCTCAGGAAAACGTGAAAGGTACCAACATACTCTTAGGACAAATGAAAGATAAAATTGCTTCTTTTAGTTTTGTAATCCTAATATCATTCTTAAAATGCTATGTAATTTCAGAGAAATGCAGAACCCCCTTAGTCTTTTCCAATATTATTGTCATATATAAATGGAGAAGCATATTCAAACACCAAGCCTAACTAAGTATAAGGAATTATTTGAAAAATTATGTATAATAAAATCAATTTTTATTTAACAACATGATGGAAAACAAAATTAATGACCACCCTCTATAACTTGTAAAATGAGGATCACTCCAAGAGAGATGTTTCTCAGTTACTCTTCTCTCATTGCTGCGACAAATACCTGAAACCCAAAATGAGGGATGGAAAGTTCACATTTACTGGAGGTTTCAGGTAATACTTGGATGTCTGCAAGGCAGAGTGGCATAAGGTGGAGAACATCCTTTCGTGGCAGTGAAAGAGAGAAAATGGGAAGATTAATCACAAGAATGGCAACAGACAGGAAGTCTGTCTCCCTTAAGTTGCAATCAGGCTATACTCCCCGAGCTTGGAGTAGTACTCACACCCATAATTCTGGCAGTACTAAGACCCATAACCCCAGTCTTCATCATCAATTAATCTCAAACTGTGTACATCCCTGCCCCATGACTGCATGAGGCATTGGAGAGGGGAATCAAGAAAAAAACTTAACATTCTGACCCTGGCCCCCAAAGACTCATGTACATCCTTTTGTACAAAAGACACTTTAGTCCATCTCTAAGAGTTTTCAAAATCCCAACAGTTTCAACATTGCTGAAAATTTCAAGTCTCAAGTCTCCTCCAAGGTCCAAGGCAAACTCTTAGCTCTGCCCTTGTACAAACAAAAAGTTACACACTTCCAACAGTCAAAGGCACAAGATAAACATTACCATGCCAAAACATAAAAGCAACAGGATACCTGGAATTGGGACCAAAACAAGTCAAAAATCCAGAATGACAACATTAAGTCCTGAACTTCCATGTGGAACATTGGAAGAAATCTGTGGCAAATTGTGAGGGCCACGTGGCTCCCTCTGTATGGCACTGTGGATGCCAGTTCTCATGGCTGCTCTCTTGGGCCAGCTTCGATCTTTATTTACAGTTTCCCTTAGATGATCATGTTTGTGGCTTTTCCAAACTTCTGAGGTTTCTGCTAAATAGGCTTCTCACTCACTGCATTACACACTGCCATCTCAGGGGCACGGTGCCTGGCCTCCCAGGACTTGTTCTGTAATTGAGGTAGAAGCCTTCTTAACCTCAGAGCTCCTGTATTCTGAATGCATCTTAAACCAGTGCCACATGGATGATGCCAAGGCTGCTGCCAGCTAGAGCAGTAGCCAGCTTTCTTCTCTCTTGGATGCAGGAGGTTGAGTGCCTGGATCACTGAGCACTCTGGCCCTGATTTCAAGGACAAGTTCTCCTTGATAAGCCATTCTGGAACCTGGTACGGCTTCTGCTTCCTTTCAGGAGCTTCTGGCTCTGCAGCATTTTTCCCAAGGCAAAGTCTCTCTCCTTTGCAATTCTAAAACTGCAAAGGCTGGAAGCCTTCTGTCTTCAGTGATGCACTCAGGTGATACTTTCCATTCTTTAGTTCCTTCTTGGTAATGAAGATCCTCATCTCTATCTTTGAATTCCACAGATTTATTGGGGCTCTCTTTCTTTTTTTATTGCATTAAAACTTTATTTCATTTAAAATGTCCAAAATAAGCCAAATTAAATTCCCAAATTTACAGCTACATTTAGAGAGCTCCTGAACTAAATGACACTGAGTTGAACATCCTGTTAAAGGAGGTCTTTACTGCTATCACCATTTCATCAAATTTGTTTGTGAGCAGAAACTGGTATAGTAATACACAGAATCAGAACTTCCAGATTCTACCTTCCATGGAGCAGTTAAAGAAATTAAACTGGATCCTGAGAATAGTCAGAAGATTCTTTAATCTAGGAGTTAATTGGAAAGATTCTCACCCTGACTAACTATATATACTGATACCTGGGAACTAAGCTATTGCACTGCAGA
>NW_004524964.1:284079-290747 GCF_000260255.1 Octodon degus
ATTAACCACTAAGAAGAATATATGCAGTGTATTATTTGTTGAAAAATAAAAAAACAAAGTGGTTAGGATAGATATATAGTTGCATTCTCTTAATGAATAGAATGATTTGTTCTAATGATTTGTTTGTAAATTGGCTCTCAAGACGGCATCTTGTAAAGCAATTAACCACTAAGAAGAATATATGCAGTGTATTATTTGTTGAAACTGTACTTCCAATTTGATTTGAAACTGTCTCATTGCTTTTTATCAATAAAACTTTGAAAAAAAGAAAATTAAAAAAAAGAAAAAAAAAGAAATTAAACTGGCTTTTCACCTCTGTGTGAAGACAAAACACAGTACAGAGCAGGGCCTGAACATTTCTGACACACAAGGTGTAACTTAAAAAGAACATACAAGATGCTGTGCCCATTCACTGAAGTAGTCCCTGTACTCATTCCAAATACTGGGGTTGTGCAAATGCTATCTGGGGAAGCACTTTGAATTCCCCTCATCAGATGCACACTCAAAGTGATTGCTCAAGCCAGGGACAGACTGTCACACATGCAGTCCTAAAGCCATGGATTAGTGAAATAGTCCTTAGTGAAATAGCACTTGCAAGGACCACCTCACAAATGTTTCTAGTAATAGAATCCATTTACATAAAGTGATACAGGATCAAAGTTCTGCAATGTGTAATGATATAATAAAAGGAACTTGTTACTTTATAGCTACACCTGTGTTTCATTAGATGTGAGAAATCTAATAGGGTATCTAATGAGTCCTTCTGAAAATCACTCCAAAACAAAAAGAAAGAAAGAAAATCACTTCAGCAAAGGAGTCACACAACCTGTGAAAGAGAAGAATGGCAGAGGGCTGGAGAGTGATCTTACTAATGTTGACTCAGAGGACAGACCTGGTTGGGCCCAAGGGCAGAAGTTACCAGATGGCAGTCTTCAACTTCATCTAAGTTAGAGCTGCTCAACAACTGCATGAAATACTTGGTGAGGTAATCACGGGAAGTATTCAAGGTGGAAAGATCACCCTTGTAGAAGGGACTCCTGCATTGGTTAAGAGGTTAGACTTGAATGAACCTCAGGGCTCTTTCAATTCTGAGATTCTAGAAAGTTCCCTCAGGGAGTTCAGAAAAGAACTCCTAAAAGGAAAGAGAAAGCACACATATGTATAATTTTAGAATCCTCTTGAGTTTTTTTCTTCAAAAGACACAATAGAAAATGTATAATCTACTGTCTGTAAAATGGTATTTACCTTCTTACCTCTAATAACGAGAAAGGGTTTATTATGATTTCTTTATATTATAAAGAAAAGATGGAGGATTATGTATTAACTTTGAGACTCCCTTTCTGGATGAACGTAAAATATTTTAAATCACCCTTCTGTGATCTTTGCTTTTGATTCTCAACATAAATCTGGATAAAAACCCCCAAAATAGCCATGCCACTCCCTCAATATTTGGCTGCTTTGAAATTTCTTTTTCAAGGTAATCAGTCTTCCATGCATAAACTCACACTCAGGCAAAGTCTCTAGACACAAGCCAAATCCACATTAACAGACAAAGATTAGGGTGTTAACAGGGGAGATTAATTAGGGCATTAATCATCTGGAGTCCACCAACCAATGCAGTCCTTCTCCACAGAATCTTCCCCAGCCTGGAGTTTCTAGGCAGGCTTTCAATCAGCTTTCTGGCCTTCTGAGCTCTGACTAGAATCTCCCAAATAGAACAGTTGAAGCTGCTTTAGCTCTACACAAGTGGGCAACACGTCCAAACCTTTCCTATCTCTTACCATAACTCATTCCCAAACACTTGTAACCCACATTGTCATGTAATCCACAATTACTACAGACCTGCAATACCAAATTCTGTCTTAGTTACTCTTCTCTCATTTCAGGGACAAATACCTGACAACAAAAATGAAGGAAGGAAAGGTTTATATAGCTCAGAGTTACTGGAGATTTCAGTCCATACTTGGCTAGCTGCAATGCAGAATGGCACAGGGAAGAGAACATCCTTTCATAGTAGTGGCAAAAAGCCAGAGAGCAAATAGGAGGATTAACAGCAACAATAGCAACAGAGAGCAATTCTGTCTCCCTAAAGCTACAATGAGGCGTCCATCCCAGGCTGGGAGTGTTACTCACACCCATAATCCCAGCAGTAATGAGACCCATGATCCAAGCCTTGATCAGGAATTAATCTCAAAATCTAAGTACCCACATAATGACTGCATGAGGCTCTGAGGGTGACTAGTCACAAACCATGACAGATGCATCTTTCCTCTTTCATAACAACTATGAACTAGTGCTTGTGGGACACAGCTGATACTCTGGCCTCTTCTGAATACTCTGTATAGAGGCTGAAGTGAGGGTGCAACCCGGTATATTGTAGATTTTCCCTTTGCTCCTGTCCTTCTCTTCCCTCTGGCAGAAGGATAACATGAAAAGAAAATGGCTAGAAATCTTAAATCTGTGTCTTGAGATAACTGAAGGAAACATTATTTTTAGGTACTTCTCTGTTTATGCTTTTATGAAAAATTTTCATGCACCAATTATAGGAGCAATCACACCCTCAGTAGATCTATGAACAGTGCTGTAAGGCAATACCAATCATGGAAATAAATAGTAGTATCTGTCAATCTTGAACTTTCGCCTGTTAATGCCCTAAGCTCCTGCTTTGTTTAATTTCAGGATAGGAGGTGGAATGCTGAATTGAAATGTTATCTTTAAAAAGCTGAAAATGTCCACATTTGCCAGCACAGAAGTCACCACTTTAATCAACCACACCAAGAGCATCTCAAGGTGCTCGCCTGCTTTGCAACATTCTTCAAGAGTTTTTGAAGTTTTCTGTTTTGCCTTGCAATATGCTTAACTTTGTTTTGTACATGAGGATGATATTCTGGAAAGCTGTGGGCTTACTTAGCAAGGTGACACAGGTGTTCACTCTGGGAGTACAGCAATCAGAGCACAAATCTGAGAACATCTGTATATTAAGTGGCAAATTTGGTGAAAACATGGAAAAATTCATGAGATAAGGTACATAGCTACATGGTACCTTTAGCCACAAAGCTTAACTGAAATATATTTTTAAAGGAATAATTTCCCCCTATAAATATTGATTTTATTTTGTATTTACAACTTGTAAACTTTTTATGTAATATACATACTTTTATAAAATAGCTATAGGACACTTTTGCAAGCATTAACATTTCCGAATACTGTAGTAAGGGCCAGGACAGTTCTTCACTGTGATCCTCACAGTTGAAAACATCAATCCATTAAAAAAGGTGGACTTAGATGCTAAAGTCTTTTGGTCAATCTGAAGGTCTGCTGACATTCCACTGTTCCATGCTTTCCTCTAATGATGCTTCCATGCAGGAAATCTTCTGCTGCTTCCTCTTTTCTCAGTTCTCCCCTCTCCTTGATTGTTGTGATTGTAGAAAAAAACAACTCAAAAGTATGAATTCTCTTAGCTTCTTCAGTCTTCACTTTTTCAAATAGCTAATAGATGAAGTAAACCTCTACACATTATTTAAGAATTCTATTTCACTTACACAGTGCAGGTCCTCATCAGTAGCAGAGATGCCTCTCTTAGCAGGAAGTGGTAGATATACTTTAACTTTTCCTACAGGCACCACGATGCTGGCATGGCTTTCTCCAGATATTTCAACATCAAACTCCTTGAACTTTCATTGATTTTTAAGTTGTATGTTAGATTCAAAGGAAATAGTTTTAACCTTATTTTATTTTGGCATACAACTTCTTTGATACTCTCATCACAGCTTTTTATACAAGCAACAAGTCTGCTACTGCTGCAGGCATCTTCAAAGACAATTTTTCAAAAAAACTCAGAAACATTAGTCTTATTTTCTTTTTTTTTTTAATTTTATTTATTTGTGGGGGGGGCCAGCTCAGCCCACCAGGGGGCGGGGCTGGCTGGCATGTGGTGCTGGGGGATTGAACCGTGGTCCCTGGGCTTTGCCAAGCTTGTTCTAAGTAGGTGCTTTAGACCACTGGGCCATCTCACCAGCCCAAGTCTTATTTTCTTTAGATGATATTTTATTTTATTTTACTTTATGTTGAAAAGTTGAGATATCATTTAAGACCAGTAGAATACAGATTTTCCTGTCTGCAATATGTTGGATGACATCCAGAAGGGATAAATTTCAAAGCAGAATGATCACAGAAGTGAAAGAAAATCAGCGTCAGTCAGAGGTATGTCAAACAAGTATTGCCTGCTTACAAACGTGGAAAATTGCCTTACTGACTCATCTTTTTCAGCCTCGGTTATTTCTTTTACTGGTAGACAAATGGTAAAGTAAAGAAGAAACAAGGCTTTATTTGAATGGTCCATCTGTGGAGAAGTGGAGCCTGATATTTAAGAACTTGAACATCTGATAGCTATAGAAAGGATTTCTTGTTAAAGAAAGCAGTCCTTGTACATTGCAATGACATATAGCATGAGACCTTTGCCTTGTCTAAAATTTGTTTGGATTACTCTGTTATTGGAAGAACTAGAGCAGCCACAGATCCATACCTATGTAAAAAATGTCTAGTGCTATGACAGGCATCTCACAGACTGTTGGGCTGATCTGTAATCCTGGAAAGGACTATCACAGAAGTAGAGATTGCATCAAATCTGTATAACAATTTTGGGAACATGGTCTTCTTTTTTTTTTTGGTGAGAGATTTAATTTGATATACAAATTAAAATGAATTACAATACTGTGGTGGTAGTAACATTTACATATACTCAACTAAAAATGAAGCAATGCAGTCACAATGGTGTTACAGACCTTTTTAAGTGGGAAGGGGTAGCAGGGCCCAAGGGAGGGGAAGAAAGTGGGAAAAAATTAAAATATATTGTATTTAGAGATGAATTCCCCATGATGAATATGATCATTATGTATAGCAATCTAGCACTAACAACAATAAATTAATTAAAAATTGGTTAGAAATCTATATTAGCTCTGGAATATTTATGAACACATCTCAAACTTTTGTCTGTTTTGATTTTCAATGACTATGGTACTTATGAATTTGCCTGTTCGTCTTGTAACTAATTAATTTACTTTGCCTTCTTAATTTTTGGCTTAAGGTTTTTTTTTTCAAAATTTCATTGATAAACAGATAGCAATGAGAGAGTTTCAAATCAAATCTCTAGGACAGTTTCAACAAATAACACACTGCATATATTCTTCTTAGTGGTTAATTGCTGCACAAGATCAGGACTTGAGATCCTATTTACAAACACCATTAGAACAAATCATTCTATTCATTAAGAGAATGCAACTATATATCTACCCCAACCACTTTGAATACACAGATACAAAATGGACATTCATAGGTATACCCCATTTTTTCTAAGTTCCATTATTGAATATTATAGGTGTGTAAACTCAGCAAAATATTCTAAAAGAGTCCAGTAGCCCATAATAGCCTAGGGTCTTCTGTTTAACTGGCAATGTCAGAAATTATTGACCTGAGTCCCCCACAGCTCAACATAACAACATGGCTTTACTTCCTATATTTTGTCTTCATACTTTTCCACTGGATGGTTAAGACCAAGGTAAAGAAGGACCTATGCAACAAGAGTTGTAGCATTTTGGTCTGATAAGGTCAGTGAAATCCCCTCAGGATTTATCCTGGTCTTCTTCACAATGTTGGTTCTTCCTATCCAGGAACAAGGAATATCTTTCCATTTTCTGAAATCTTCTATAATCTCATTTTTAAGAGTACTGAAATTTTCATTGAATAGATATTTTACATCTCTAGAGTAGCTCTAAATTAGAATAATTCCTAAGTATTTCATTTTCTGCAGTGCTATTGTAAAACGTATTGTTTCTCTAGTTTCCCTCTCAGTGGTTTCATTAGCTGTGAAGAGAAATGCTATGGACTTTTTGGTATTGACCTTGTATCCTACTGTGCAACAGAACCTCTGTACTAATTCTAGTAGCTTCTTGGTGGAGTTTTTGTGCTCTCCAAGTGGACTACCATGTCATCTACAAATAATGATAGTTTAACTCTTTTTTAACTATTGTTATTCATTTTATCCCTGTCTCTTGTCTAATGGCCCTAGCTAATAATTCCAGAACTATATTGAATAAAAGGAGTGATAAATGACGTTCTTGTCTTGTACCTGACCTGAAAGTAAAAGATTTCAGGATTTTCCCATTTAGAATCATGTTAGTAGTGGGGTTGCCACAGATGGCTTTTATCAGATTGAGGTAGAGGCCATCTATTCTAATTTTCTGTAGGGTTTTTTTCTACCTTTAACGAAGGTTATTGGTTTTTATTTTCAAAGTTTTATTGATAAACAGATAGCAATGAGAGAGTTTCAAATCAAATCGGAAGAATAGTTTCAACTAATAATACACTGCATATATTCTTCTTAGTGGTTAATTGCTGTACAAGATGCAGACCTGAGATCCTCTTTACAAACACCATTAGAACAAATCATTCTATTCATTAAGAGAATGCAACTATATATCCATCCCAACCACTTCGAATACACATATACAAAATGGACATTCATCTGTATACCCCATTTATTCTAAGTTCCGTTATTCAATATTATAGGTGTGTAAACTCAGCAAAATATTCTAAAACAGTCCAGTAGCCCATAATAGCACTGAGTCTTCTGTTTAAATGACAATGTCAGAAATTATTGACCTGAGTCC